>NC_060179.1:89258941-89412330 GCF_021184085.1 Oncorhynchus gorbuscha | reverse complement strand
TTATGACATCGAGTGGAACAGTCACTTTACAATAGTGCATCTAAATCTTAAAGGGGGTGAGAGGGATTACTTATCCTATCCTAGGTATTCCTTAAAGAGGTGGGGTTTCAGGTGTCTCCGGAAGGTGGTGATTGACTCCGCTGTCCTGGCGTCGTGAGGGAGTTTGTTCCACCATTGGGGGGCCAGAGCAGCGAACAGTTTTGACTGGGCTGAGCGGGAGCTGTACTTCCTCAGTGGTAGGGAGGCGAGCAGGCCAGAGGTGGATGAACGCAGTGCCCTTGTTTGGGTGTAGGGCCTGATCAGAGCCTGGAGGTACTGAGGTGCTGTTCCCCTCACAGCTCACAGACCTTAACTGACCACCCTACCTGACCACCCTTCCTGACCACCCTACATGATCACCTTACGGCCTACCTTACCACCCTACAGCCTACCTGACCACCCTACCTTACCACCCAACAGCCTACCTGACCACCCTAAACCCTACCTGACCACCCTTCCTGACCACCCTACATGATCACCTTACGGCCTACCTTACCACCCTACAGCCTACCTGACCACCCCAAACCCTACCTGACCACCCTACATGATCACCTTACGGCCTACCTGACCACCCTACAGCCTACCTGACCACCCTACTGCCTACCTGACCACCCTACTGGTTACCTGATCACCCTAAACCCTACCTGACCACCCTACCTTACCACCCTACAGCCTACCTGACCACCCTAAACCCTACCTGACTACCCTAAACCCTACTTCAAACCCTCCACCCTACCTCACTACCCTCCACCCTACCTGACCACCCTATAGCCTACCTGACCATCTACCTCTCCACACTACCTGACCACCCTCCACACTACATAACCATCCTAAACTCTACCGGACCATCCTACAGCCTACCTATTCACCCTAATGCCTACCTGACCACCCTACACTCTACATCACCATCCTACAGCCTACCTATTCACCCTAATGCCTACTTAACCACCCTACATCCTACCTGGTCACCCTACATCCTACCTGGTCACCCTACATACTGCCATCCTCCCTATCTGACCTGACCACTCTACCTGACCACCCTCCACCCTACCTGACTGCCACACACCCTACCTGACCACCCTACAACCTACATGGCTGCCCTACAGCCTACCTGACTGCCACACATCCTACCTGACCACCCTCCACCCTACCTGACCACCCTCCACCGTACCTGACTGCCCTCCACCCTACCTGACCGCCCTCCACCCTACCTGACTGCCCTACACCCTACATGACTGCCCTACACCCTACATGACTGCCCTACACCCTACATGACTGCCCTACACCCTACCTGACTGCCCTACACCATACCTGTCCGCCCTACAGCCTACCTGACTGCCCTACACCATACCTGCCCGCCCTACAGCCTACCTGACTGCCCTACAACCAACTTGACTGCCCTCTACCCTACCTGACTGCCCTACACCCTACCTGACTGCCCTACACCCTATCTGACCACCCTACCTGACTGCCCTCCACACTACCTGACTGCCCTACATTCTACCTGACGACCCTACACCCTACCTGACTGCCCTACACCCTACCTGACTTCCCTACGCCCTACCTGACTGCCCTACACCCTATCTGACCATCCTACCTGACTGCCCTACACCCTACCTGACTGCCCTACACCCTACCTGACCGCCCTACAGCCTACCTGACTGCTCTACACCCTACCTGACCGCCCTACACCCTACCTGACCGCCCTACACCCTACCTGACCGCCCTACACCCTACCTGACCGCCCTACACCCTACCTGACTGTCCTACCCCCTATCTGACTGCCCTACACCCTACCTGACCGCCCTACACCCTACCTGTCCGCCCTACACCCTATCTGACTGCCCTACACCCTACCTGACGGCCCTCCGCCCTACCTGACTGCCCTACACCCTACCTGACCGCCCTACAGCCTACCTGACTGCCCTACACCCTACCTGACGGCCCTCTACCCTACGTGACCGCCCTACACCCTACCTGACTGCCCTACACCCTACCTGACTGCCCTACCCCCTACCTGACCGCCCTACACCCTACCTGACCGCCCTACACCCTACCTGACTGCCCTACTCCCTACCCGACTGCCTTAACTGACCACCCTTCCTGACTGCCCTACACCCTACCTTACTGCCCTACACCCTACATGACTGCCCTACACCCTACATGACTGCCCTACACCCTACCTGACTGCCCTACACCATACCTGCCCGCCCTACAGCCTACCTGACTGCCCTACACCATACCTGCCCGCCCTACAGCCTACCTGACTGCCCTACACCCTACTTGACTGCCCTCTACCCTACCTGACTGCCCTACACCCTACCTGACTGCCCTACACCCTATCTGACCACCCTATCTGACTGCCCTACACCGTACCTGCCCGCCCTACACCGTACCTGCCCGCCCTACAGCCTACCTGACTGCCCTACACCCTACCTGACTGCCCTCTACCCTACCTGACTGCCCTCAGCCCTACCTGACTGCCCTACACCCTACCTGACTGCCCTACACCCTATCTGACCACCCTACCTGACTGCAGTCAGGTAGGGCTGATGGGGGCTATGGCCAACCAATCTTCCTATGGAGGAAGCCAACAGATGAGTGCTGGTTATACAGGTGGTTACAGCAGCCAGTCCGGCATGGGGGGGTACAATGATTACAGTAAGTGTCAGCTCTATGCTGCCTGTCACAAGAGAGTTGTTACTAACATTAAGCCAGTTTCTTTCTTAAATGTATTTTTACTTACCATGTCAGATAAGAAAAATTCCTAACCTCTACATTTGGTTTACATGGCCCTATATAGTTCACGATTTGCATCACTAACCAGGGTCATATATGCTTGGAAAGTGGAGATGTCAAAGTTAACATTGCTGGAGACACATTGCCATTGTGGAGACTGCATCCCGTTTACTAGCAAGGAGATTTGTTGTAGGCAAATTTAACTAGGGTTTGGAATTGCCAACGGACCTCACGATAAGATAATCATTTAGATTCTCATGATTCTGTATGTATTGTCATTCCATACGGTGATTTTATTGCTCATCATGTCTGCTGCAGAGGGATGAGAAAGACACCTGAAACCCCACCTCTTTAAGGAATACCTAGGATAGGATAAGTAATCCCTCTCACCCTCCCCCCCCCCTTAAGATTTAGATGCACTATTGTAAAGTGACTGTTCCACTGGATGTCATAAGGTGAATGCACCAATTTGTAAGTCGCTCTGGATAAGAGCGTCTGCTAAATGACTTAAATGTAATGTAAATGTAATGTAAATGCCCTCCACACTACCTGACTGCCCTACATTCTACCTGACGACCCTACACCCTACCTGACTGCCCTACACCCTACCTGACTTCCCTACGCCCTACCTGACTGCCCTACACCCTACGTGACTGCCCTACACCCTATCTGACCATCCTACCTGACTGCCCTACACCCTACCTGACTGCCCTACACCCTACCTGACCGCCCTACAGCCTACCTGACTGCTCTACACCCTACCTGACTGCCCTACACCCTACCTGACCGCCCTACACCCTACCTGACCGCCCTACACCCTACCTGACCGCCCTACACCCTACCTGACTGCCCTACCCCCTATCTGACTGCCCTACACCCTACCTGACCGCCCTACACCCTACCTGACTGCCCTACCCCCTACCTGACCGCCCTACACCCTACCTGACTGCCCTACACCCTACCTGACTGCCCTACTCCCTACCTGACTGCCCTACACCCTACCTGACTGCCCTACACCCCTACCTGACTGCCCTACCCCCTACCTGACCGCCCTACACCCTACCTGACCGCCCTACACCCTACCTGACTGCCCTACACCCTACCTTACTGCCCTACACCCTACATGACTGCCCTACACCCTACATGACTGCCCTACACCCTACCTGACTGCCCTACACCATACCTGCCCGCCCTACAGCCTACCTGACTGCCCTACACCATACCTGCCCGCCCTACAGCCTACCTGACTGCCCTACACCCTACTTGACTGCCCTCTACCCTACCTGACTGCCCTACACCCTACCTGACTGCCCTACACCCTATCTGACCACCCTACCTGACTGCCCTACACCGTACCTGCCCGCCCTACACCGTACCTGCCCGCCCCTACAGCCTACCTGACTGCCCTACACCCTACCTGACTGCCCTCTACCCTACCTGACTGCCCTCAGCCCTACCTGACTGCCCTACACCCTACCTGACTGCCCTACACCCTATCTGACCACCCTACCTGACTGCCCTCCACACTACCTGACTGCCCTACATTCTACCTGACGACCCTACACCCTACCTGACTGCCCTACACCCTACCTGACTTCCCTACGCCCTACCTGACTGCCCTACACCCTACGTGACTGCCCTACACCCTATCTGACCATCCTACCTGACTGCCCTACACCCTACCTGACTGCCCTACACCCTACCTGACCGCCCTACAGCCTACCTGACTGCTCTACACCCTACCTGACTGCCCTACACCCTACCTGACCGCCCTACACCCTACCTGACCGCCCTACACAAATTCAATTGTTGTATACACATTCAGTGGGTTGTATTCAGGAGAGGTCTCAGTGGGTTGGTTGTATTCAGGAAAGGTCCAGAGGTCTTGGTGAGTTGGTTGTATTCAGGAGAGGTCTCAGTGGGTTTGGTTGTATTCAGGAGAGGTCTCAGTGGGTTGGTTGTATTCAGGAAAGGTCCAGAGGTCTCGGTGAGTTGGTTGTATTCAGGACAGGTCTCAGTGGGTTGGTTGTAATTCAGGAGAGGTCTCAGTGAGTTGGTTGTAATTCAGGAGAGGTCTCAGTGGGTTTGGTTGTATTCAGGAGAGGTCTCAGTGGGTTTGGTTGTAATTCAGGAGAGGTCTCAGTGGGTTTGGTTGTATTCAGGAGAGGTCTCAGTGGGTTTGGTTGTAATTCAGGAGAGGTCTCAGTGGGTTTGGTTGTATTCAGGAGAGGTCTCAGTGGGTTTGGTTGTAATTCAGGAGAGGTCTCAGTGGGTTTGGTTGTATTCAGGAGAGGTCTCAGTGGGTTTGGTTGTATTCAGGAGAGGTCTCAGTGGGTTTGGTTGTATTCAGGAGAGGTCTCAGTGGGTTTGGTTGTAATTCAGGAGAGGTCTCAGTGGGTTTGGTTGTATTCAGGAGAGGTCTCAGTGGGTTTGGTTGTAATTCAGGAGAGGTCTCAGTGGGTTTGGTTGTATTCAGAAGAGGTCTCAGTGGGTTTGGTTGTAATTCAGGAGAGGTCTCAGTGGGTTTGGTTGTATTCAGGAGAGGGTCTCAGTGGGTTTGGTTGTAATTCAGGAGAGGTCTCAGTGGGTTTGGTTGTATTCAGGAGAGGTCTCAGTGGGTTTGGTTGTAATTCAGGAGAGGTCTCAGTGGGTTTGGTTGTATTCAGGAGAGGTCTCAGTGGGTTTGGTTGTATTCAGGAGAGGGTCTCAGTGGGTTTGGTTGTAATTCAGGAGAGGTCTCAGTGGGGTTGGTTGTAATTCAGGAGAGGTCTCAGTGGGTTTGGTTGTAATTCAGGAGAGGTCTCAGTGGGTTTGGTTGTATTCAGGAGAGGTCTCAGTGGGTTTGGTTGTAATTCAGGAGAGGTCTCAGTGGGTTTGGTTGTATTCAGGAGAGGTCTCAGTGGGTTTGGTTGTAATTCAGGAGAGGTCTCAGTGGGTTTGGTTGTATTCAGGAGAGGTCTCAGTGGGTTTGGTTGTAATTCAGGAGAGGTCTCAGTGGGTTTGGTTGTATTCAGGAGAGGTCTCAGTGGGTTTGGTTGTATTCAGGAGAGGTCTCAGTGGGTTTGGTTGTAATTCAGGAGAGGTCTCAGTGGGTTTGGTTGTATTCAGGAGAGGTCTCAGTGGGTTTGGTTGTATTCAGGAGAGGTCTCAGTGGGTTTGGTTGTAATTCAGGAGAGGTCTCAGTGGGTTTGGTTGTATTCAGGAGAGGTCTCAGTGGGGTTGGTTGTAATTCAGGAGAGGTCTCAGTGGGTTTGGTTGTATTCAGGAGAGGTCTCAGTGGGTTTGGTTGTAATTCAGGAGAGGTCTCAGTGGGTTTGGTTGTATTCAGGAGAGGTCTCAGTGGGTTTGGTTGTAATTCAGGAGAGGTCTCAGTGGGTTTGGTTGTATTCAGGAGAGGTCTCAGTGGGTTTGGTTGTAATTCAGGAGAGGTCTCAGTGGGTTTGGTTGTATTCAGGAGAGGTCTCAGTGGGTTTGGTTGTATTCAGGAGAGGTCTCAGTGGGTTTGGTTGTAATTCAGGAGAGGTCTCAGTGGGTTTGGTTGTATTCAGGAGAGGTCTCAGTGGGTTTGGTTGTAATTCAGGAGAGGTCTCAGTGGGTTTGGTTGTAATTCAGGAGAGGTCTCAGTGGGTTTGGTTGTATTCAGGAGAGGTCTCAGTGGGTTTGGTTGTATTCAGGAGAGGTCTCAGTGGGTTTGGTTGTATTCAAGAGAGGTCTCAGTGGGTTTGGTTGTATTCAGGAGAGGTCTCAGTGGGTTTGGTTGTAATTCAGGAGAGGTCTCAGTGGGTTTGGTTGTAATTCAGGAGAGGTCTCAGTGGATTGGTTGTAATTCAGGAGAGGTCTCAGTGGGTTTGGTTGTATTCAGGAGAGGTCTCAGTGGGTTTGGTTGTAATTCAGGAGAGGTCTCAGTGGGTTTGGTTGTAATTCAGGAGAGGTCTCAGTGGGTTTGGTTGTATTCAGGAGAGGTCTCAGTGGGTTTGGTTGTAATTCAGGAGAGGTCTCAGTGGGTTTGGTTGTATTCAGGAGAGGTCTCAGTGGGTTTGGTTGTATTCAGGAGAGGTCTCAGTGGGTTTGGTTGTATTCAGGAGAGGTCTCAGTGGGTTTGGTTGTAATTCGGGAGAGGTCTCAGTGGGTTTGGTTGTATTCAGGAGAGGTCTCAGTGGGTTTGGTTGTAATTTAGGAGAGGTCTCGGTGGGTTTGGTTGTATTTAGGAGAGGTCTCAGTGGGTTTGGTTGTATTCAGGAGAGGTCTCAGTGGGTTTGGTTGTATTCAGGAGAGGTCTCAGTGGGTTTGGTTGTAATTCAGGAGAGGTCTCAGTGGGTTTGGTTGTATTCAGGAGAGGTCTCAGTGGGTTTTGTTGTATTCAGGAGAGGTCTCAGTGGGTTTGGTTGTAATTCAGGAGAGGTCTCAGTGGGTTTGGTTGTATTCAGGAGAGGTCTCAGTGGGTTTGGTTGTATTCAGGAGAGGTCTCAGTGGGTTTGGTTGTAATTCAGGAGAGGTCTCAGTGGGTTTGGTTGTAATTCAGGAGAGGTCTCAGTGGGTTTGGTTGTATTCAGGAGAGGTCTCAGTGGGTTTGGTTGTATTCAGGAGAGGTCTCAGTGGGTTTGGTTGTAATTCAGGAGAGGTCTCAGTGGGTTTGGTTGTAATTCAGGAGAGGTCTCAGTGGGTTGGTTGTAATTCAGGAGAGGTCTCAGTGGGTTTGGTTGTATTCAGGAGAGGTTTCAGTGGGTTTGGTTGTAATTCAGGAGAGGTCTCAGTGGGTTTGGTTGTAATTCAGGAGAGGTCTCAGTGGGTTTGGTTGTAATTCAGGAGAGGTCTCAGTGGGTTTGGTTGTAATTCAGGAGAGGTCTCAGTGGGTTTGGTTGTGGGTTTTGGTTGTAATTCAGGAGAGGTCTCAGTGAGTTGGTTGTAATTCAGGAGAGGTCTCAGTGGGTTTGGTTGTATTCAGGAGAGGTCTCAGTGGGTTGGTTGTATTTAGGAGAGGTCTCAGTGGGTTTGGTTGTATTCAGGAGAGGTCTCAGTGGGTTTGGTTGTATTTAGGAGAGGTCTCAGTGGGTTTGGTTGTATTCAGGAGAGGTCTCAGTGGGTTGGTTGTAATTCAGGAGAGGTCTCAGTGGGTTTGGTTGTATTCAGGAGAGGTCTCAGTGGGTTTGGTTGTATTCAGGAGAGGTCTCAGTGGGTTTGGTTGTATTCAGGAGAGGTCTCAGTGGGTTTGGTTGTAATTCAGGAGAGGTCTCAGTGGGTTTTAGTTGTAATTTAGGAGAGGTCTCAGTGGGTTTGGTTGTAATTCAGGAGAGGTCTCAGTGGGTTGGTTGTAATTCAGGAGAGGTCTCAGTGGGTTTGGTTGTAATTCAGGAGAGGTCTCAGTGAGTTTGGTTGTAATTCAGGAGAGGTCTCAGTGGGTTTGGTTGTAATTCAGGAGAGGTCTCAGTGGGTTTGGTTGTAATTCAGGAGAGGTCTCAGTGGGTTTGGTTGTATTCAGGAGAGGTCTCAGTGGGTTTGGTTGTAATTCAGGAGAGGTCTCAGTGGGTTTGGTTGTAATTCAGGAGAGGTCTCAGTGGGTTGGTTGTAATTCAGGAGAGGTCTCAGTGGGTTTGGTTGTATTCAGGAGAGGTCTCAGTGGGTTTGGTTGTAATTCAGGAGAGGTCTCAGTGGGTTTGGTTGTAATTCAGGAGAGGTCTCAGTGGGTTTGGTTGTAATTCAGGAGAGGTCTCAGTGGGTTTGGTTGTAATTCAGGAGAGGTCTCAGTGAGTTGGTTGTAATTCAGGAGAGGTCTCAGTGGGTTTGGTTGTAATTCAGGAGAGGTCTCAGTGAGTTGGTTGTAATTCAGGAGAGGTCTCAGTGGGTTTGGTTGTATTCAGGAGAGGTCTCAGTGGGTTGGTTGTATTTAGGAGAGGTCTCAGTGGGTTTGGTTGTATTCAGGAGAGGTCTCAGTGGGTTTGGTTGTATTTAGGAGAGGTCTCAGTGGGTTTGGTTGTATTCAGGAGAGGTCTCAGTGGGTTGGTTGTAATTCAGGAGAGGTCTCAGTGGGTTTGGTTGTATTCAGGAGAGGTCTCAGTGGGTTTGGTTGTATTCAGGAGAGGTCTCAGTGGGTTTGGTTGTATTCAGGAGAGGTCTCAGTGGGTTTGGTTGTAATTCAGGAGAGGTCTCAGTGGGTTTGGTTGTAATTCAGGAGAGGTCTCAGTGGGTTTGGTTGTAATTCAGGAGAGGTCTCAGTGGGTTGGTTGTAATTCAGGAGAGGTCTCAGTGGGTTTGGTTGTATTCAGGAGAAGTCTCAGTGGGTTGGTTGTAATTCAGGAGAGGTCTCAGTGGGTTTGGTTGTATTCAGGAGAGGTCTCAGTGGGTTTGGTTGTATTCAGGAGAGGTCTCAGTGGGTTTGGTTGTATTCAGGAGAGGTCTCAGTGGGTTTGGTTGTAATTCAGGAGAGGTCTCAGTGGGTTTGGTTGTAATTCAGGAGAGGTCTCAGTGGGTTTGGTTGTAATTCAGGAGAGGTCTCAGTGGGTTGGTTGTAATTCAGGAGAGGTCTCAGTGGGTTTGGTTGTATTCAGGAGAGGTCTCAGTGGGGTTGGTTGTAATTCAGGAGAGGTCTCAGTGGGTTGGTTGTAATTCAGGAGAGGTCTCAGTGGGTTTGGTTGTAATTCAGGAGAGGTCTCAGTGGGTTTGGTTGTAATTCAGGAGAGGTCTCAGTGGGTTTGGTTGTATTTAGGAGAGGTCTCAGTGGGTTTGGTTGTATTCAGGAGAGGTCTCAGTGGGTTGGTTGTAATTCAGGAGAGGTCTCAGTGGGTTTGGTTGTATTCAGGAGAGGTCTCAGTGGGTTTGGTTGTAATTCAGGAGAGGTCTCAGTGGGTTGGTTGTAATTCAGGAGAGGTCTCAGTGGGTTTGGTTGTATTCAGGAGAGGTCTCAGTGGGGTTGGTTGTAATTCAGGAGAGGTCTCAGTGGGTTGGTTGTAATTCAGGAGAGGTCTCAGTGGGTTTGGTTGTAATTCAGGAGAGATCACAGTGGGTTTGGTTGTAATTCAGGAGAGGTCTCAGTGGGTTGGTTGTAATTAGGTCCCAGTCCTGAAGTTGTATTTTTTCATTTATTTAATATTGGGGGGAAGCAATGTTATCTATCTGGCAAGGGGTCATGAAGGTTCCCTGTGCAATATGCTCTATAACTATACAGAATCAAATGGATGAGAGTATTTTTCCTGTCTGCTGTCACCATTCTATTGTGTTGGATTTCTGTATCTGGCTGTACAAAGAGTCTGACCAGAATATCATTCTAGTTCTATGGTTCTAGCAGTTCCTGTTCCTGAGTTCGAGTTCCTGTTCCTCTTGTAAAATATTGTGTCATGACATGGCCCTTTCTGGGTATAGATCATGGCTTCTCTCTCTCTCAGACATAGAATGCCCCACATGACTTCTACCACAGGATGTTGGTGGCACCTAAATTGGGGGATAAGGGCTCATAGTAATGACTGTTATCTAGTTCTGTTATCTCAGGTCGTAGATTCCTGTTGGAGACTCTCTCCCCCTGATCATGCAGAAAGAGAGTACAGAGACAGAACAAGGGATTTCACTAAACTCCTAAATCCCCAAAATGGGAATATGAAACAAAATGTGCACTTGGGTCCGTGGACACTTAAGAGATGGGTATGATGAGTGTGTTTCATTTGGTGACCTCAGAGAGGACAGGAAACACATAATTATATCTCTGAATGTACATTTCTCAATTATGGGGTTTGCATCTAATTATAGTATAAAATGAATGAGTAAAGATGAAGCTATTTGTGATTTAATGTGATGTTAAACCTTTAATGTGAGATTATTGTATTCCCTTTTAAGTTTAACTAAGTCACTGGCCCGCCCCCTTAACACAGACATGATCAGGCATCATAGAATCGCCTTTTCTACTGTTACGAATAAAAACCCTCCCGAGGAAATCCTCTTGAGACCACGCGTACCTCGGTGTAAACTGAGGTGGCACAGGTTTGAGTACCAAGATGAAGCAAACTCACAGCATGAGCTGTGATTGCGAATAGTTATTGAATTCCTAACCATACCACATGGACCATTGTCTAGACGGCTGGAAAGGGTTCAACTCGTCCTGGAGATCTACTGTCCTGTAGGTTTTCAGTCAAACCCTAATTTAACATACCTGATTCAGCTAGTAAAGGTCTTGTTGAGCAGCTAGTTAGTAGAATCATATGTGTTAAATTAGGGGTGGACTGAAAACCCACAGGATGGTAGATCTCCAGGAGAGGGTTGGGCAGCCCTGGTGTCGACCAATTTGGGTTTCCAATCACTCACCCCCCAAAAAATATGTATTTTTTTATTTCACCTTAATTTAACCAGGTAAGCTAGTTCAGAACAAGTTCTAATTTACAACTGCGACCTGGCCAAGATAAAGCAAAGAAGTGCGACACAAACAACAACACAGAGTTACACATGTAATAAACAAGCGTATAGTCAATAACACAATAGAAAAAAAGAAAGTCTATATACAGTGTGTGCAAATGGCGTGAGGAGGAAAGGCAATAAATAGGCCGTAGTAGGGAAGTAATTACAAATTAGCAGATTAACACTGGAGTGATAGGTGAGCAGATGATGATGTGCAAGTAGTGATACTGGTGTGCAACACAGCAAAAAGTAAGTAAAAACAATATGGGGATGAGGTAGGCAGATTGGGTGGGCTATTTACAGATGGACTATGTACAGCTGCAGCGATCGGTTAGCTGCTCAGATAGCTGATGTTTAAAGTTAGTGAGGGAAATATAAATCTCCAGCTTCAGCGATTTTTGCAATTCGTTTCAGTCACTGGCAGCAGAGAACTGGAAGGAAAGGCGGCCAAAGGAGGTTTATTTATTTACTTTTCTGCTATTTTGCACACCAGTATCTCTACCTGGACATGACCATCTGATCATTTATCACTCCAGTGTTAATCTGCAAAATTGTAATTATTCGCCTACCTCCTCTTGCATTTTGCACACAATGAATATAGACTATTTTTTTCTACTGTGTTATTGACTTGTTTATTGTTTATTCCATGTGTAACTCTGTGTTGTTGTCTGTTCACACTGCTATGCTTTATCTTGGCCAGGTCGCAGTTGTAAATGAGAACTTGTTCTCAACTAGCCTACCTGGTTAAATAAAGGTGAAATAAAAATATATAAATAAATAAAAATACTGTATAGGCAGGCAATGGAAAAGTACCCACATCAAAAATATCCCACTTCCTGGATGGATTTTCCTCATGTTTTCGCCTGCAATATCAGTTCTGTTATACTCACAGACATTATCTTAACAGTTTTGAAAACTCTAGAGTGTTTTCTATCTAATACTACCATGCACATGCATATCCTAGCTTATGGGCCTGAGTAACAGGCATTTTACATTGTGCACCTCCGTCATCCAGTATTCAAAATACTGCCCTTTACCCAAAAGAGGTTTTAAAGACCTAGTAATCTTTTACATCAATAGCAGTCAATATTTAATCCTCACCTTATTTTGTCTCATCTGAAAGTTGTAAATTATTGGTTATCTTTACGAACCCTGGCTAACAATTTGAATCAGCAATACAAAATTTGGTTTGATTATTTATTTACTAAATACCTAAATAATCACACAGAATTACATCGACACAGAATGGATCATACATTGATTACAAATTATGGAAAACGTCCCTCGCGGACAGAACAGATATCACAGCTGGTTGGGTTTGAGTGAAAGAACGGGAAGACTGAGGAGCAAAAAGGTTTTGTGTCTCTATCAGGCCGTAGACAGTTATGCTATCGTAAATACAGTATCTTATGCATTCTAAATAACCACCCATTTGAAAAAGGAGAATGCAATCAATATTAAACTCTGAGCTGCGCTTCGGAAGATTGGTCGTAGATCGACGGGAGGGTTGGTCCAGCATGGATCTCTGGTCCTCTGAAGAATGAACTGGAGCGTGGTAGAATGGATACTCTGTTCGTCCTCTCCTAGCCCATGTTTAGCGGGCGGAGAGGGTATCACTTCTTTAGTGAATAAGAGTTCAAAGTTCATACCAAGTTGCCATACTTTTAAGCTCATGCTATATTCTGGCTGGTATAGTCGAAATTCATCCTTTCGGCGTGTTGACCGTCATCTTCACGTTGGAATTCGATGCTAATTTTGTTAGGATATTATCTCAGCCCTTTTAATGTAGGACCGTCGCTCTAACGTCCTCGGAACAGGAAGTTACATTTTTGTCAACGGGTTTATATAGTGGTAAAAGAAGGGCATGTTTCATAGTTTTACAACCCATGTCTGTTCACTTGGGTGGGGCCTCTGAGTGAGCAGAGTTGTGTTCTTCTGACAAACCGTTCTCTCTCATTAAGAAGCTATAAAGAAGCTAAAAATTACATTTATTTGTTTCACATAGTTTCATATTTAAACATTTAAGTTGCACAACAATTCCATGTGAATCTGATAACTAGAATGTGTAGATTTTCCAAGATACAGTTTATGTTGTCCTTTCATCAATAATCATGTCTCAGACGTCAATTGAACTGACATCATATTCATCAAGTCCCAACACATATTTTCAACTGGTTGCATTACTGAAATATGGTTCCGTTTCCCATCTTTTGATGCCACCAGACTCTCCCTCAATGTTAACAAAGGCTTTACTAGAGTCACATTGGTAGAGTAGAGAGAGGAAAAAGGTATTTACGGAGGTCATAAACCTCCCCCATCAGGCCAACGTCATAACAGGAGGCTCGGGCAAGTAGCTGCGGGGGGTGCGGAGCTGTTGGCCGATGTTGGGGTAGTTAGGAGGAAAGCATGGCCAGTTGTAGAGAAATGCTTATTGAAATGTTCGATTATCATGGATGTATCGGTCGTGACCGTGTTACCTAGCCTCAGAGCAGTGGGAGGAGGTGCTCTTGTTCTCCATGGACTTTACAATGTGGTTATCGATGGTATCAAAAGCAGCACTAAGGTCTCGGAGCACGAGGACAGATGCAGAACCTTGGTCTGATGCCATTAAAAGGTCATTTACCACCTTCATGAGTGCAGCCTCAGTGCTAAACCAGACTGAAGCGTTTCGTATACATTGCTTGTCTTCAGGCCGGCAGTGAGTTGCTGCGCAACAGCTTTTTCTAAAGATTTTGGGAGGAATGTGAGATTTGATATAGACTGATAGTTTTTTATATTTTCTGTGTCACGGTTTGGCTTTTTCAAGAGAGGCTTTATTACTGCCACTTTTAGTGAGTCTGGTACACATCTGGTGGATAGGGAGCCGTTAATTATGTTCAACATAGGAGGGCCAAGCACAGGAAGCAGCTCTTTCAGTAGTTTAATTGGAATAAGGTCCAGTATGCAGCTTGAAGGTTTAGAGGCCATGAATAATTTCATCAATGTATCAAGATATATAGTATTAAAAAACTTGAGTGTCTCCCTTTATCCTAGGTCCTGGCAGTGTTGTGCAGACTCAGGATAACTGAGCTTTTGAGAAATAGGCAGATTTAAACAGGAGTCCGTAATTTGCTTTCTAATAATCATGATATTTTCATCAGAGGTTTATGAAATTATCACTGCTGAAGTGAAAGCCATCCTTGTCACGCCTTGGTCATAGTGTTTTGTGTTTTCGTTATATATTTGGTCAGGCCAGGGTGTGACATGGGTTTAAATGTTGTGTTTCGTATTGGGGGTTTTGTAGTTATTGGGATTGCGGCTGAGTAGAGGTGTAGCATAGGTTGGCTGCCTGAGGCGGTTCTCAATCAGAGTCAGGTGATTCTCGTTGTCTCTGATTGGGAACCGTATTTAGGTAGCCGGGGTTTCACTGTGTATTTCGTGGGTGATTGTTCCTGTCTCAGTGTAGTGTTCACCAGATAGGCTGTATTAGGTTTCACGTTCCGTTTGTTGTTTTTGTATTTTTAAGTTATTTCATGTATCGTCATTTGTTTCATTAAAGACATGAGTAACCACCACGCTGCATTTCGGTCCGACTCTCTTTCGACAAATGAAGAATGCCGTTACAGAATCACCCACCACACACGGACCGAGTGGCGTGGTAACAGGCAGCGACAGCAGGAGCAGCAAAAGAAGGATGAATTATTCGGAGAATGGACATGGGAAGACGTTATGGACAGCAGAGGTATGGAGTATACTACGTGGAAGAAATAGACAGGTGGGCGGTCGACCCAGAGAGAGTGCCGGAGCCCGCCTGGGATTCGCTGGAGCAGTGCGAAGAGGGCTATAGGAGAATGGAGTCGAAGAGAAAGACACGGCGGCGCAGAAGGAAACCCGAAAGTCACCCCCAAAAATGTATTGGGGAGGGCTCAGGGAGAGAGTGGCAGATTCAGGAGTCAGACCTGAGCCAACTCTCCCTGTTAATCGTGAGGAGCAGCGATCAAAGGACTTCTGGACTTGGGAGGAGATATTAGACGGAAAAGCACCCTGGGCTCAGCCTGGAGAATATCGCCATCCCAAGGAAGAACTGGAGGCCGAAAAAGCGGAGAGGCGCTGGTATGAGGAGGCAGCACGGCGACGCGGATGGAAGCCTGAGAGTCAGCCCCAAAAAATTATTGGGGGGGGGCTTACAGGGAGTATGGTTATGCCAGGTAGGAGACCTGCGCAAACTCCCTGTGCTTACCGGGGGGCTAGAGAGACCGGGCAGGCACCGTGTTATGCTATGGAGCGCACGGTGTTTCCAGTGCGGGTGCATAGCCCGGTGCGGTTCATACCAGCCCTTCGTATTGGCCGGGCTAGAGTGGGCATCGAGCCAGGTAAGGTTGGGCAGGCTCGGTGCTCAAGAGCTCCAGTGCGGTTGCACGGTCCGGTCTATCCAGAGCCACCTCCACACACCAGTCCTCCGGTAGCAGCTCCCCACACTAGGCTTCCTGTGCGTGTCCTCGGTCCAGTACCACCAGTGCCAGCACCACGCATCAGGCCTACAGTGCGCCTCGCCTCTCCTGTGCTGTCGGAGTCTCCCGCCTGTTCAGCACTATCAGAGCTTTTCTCCTCTTCTGCGCTGTCGGAGTCTCCCGCCTGTTCAGCGCTATCAGAGCCTTCCTCCTCTACAGCGCTGCCGGAGCCTTCTGCCTGTTCGGAGCAGCCTGAGCTGTCAGTCTGCATGAAGCAGCCAGAGCTGTCAGTCTGCATGAAGCAGCCAGAGCTGTCAGTCTGCATGAAGCAGCCAGAGCTTTCAGTCTGTATGAAGCAGCCAGAGCTGTCAGTCTGCATGAAGCAGCCAGAGCTTTCAGTCTGTATGAAGCAGCCAGAGCTGTCAGTCTGCAAAGAGCTGCCAGTCTGCAAGAAGCTGTCAGTCTGCAAGGAGCTGTCAGTCTGCATGGAGCAGTCAGAGCTGTCAGTCTGCATGAAGCAGCCAGAGCTGTCAGTCTGCAGGGAGCTGTCAGCCTGCATGGAGCAGCCAGAGCTGTCAGTCTGCAAGGAGCTGTCACTCTGCAAGGAGCTGTCAGTCTGCAAGGAGCTGCTAGTCTGCAAGGAGCTGCCAGTCTGCAAGGTGCTGCCAGCCTGCATGGAGCAGTCAGGGCTGTCAGCCTGCATGGAGCAGTCAGAGCTGTCAGTCTGTATGAAGCAGCCAGAGCTGTCAGTCTGCATGAAGCAGCCAGAGATGTCAGTCTGCATGAAGCAGCCAGAGATGCCAGTCTGCAAGGAGCTGTCAGTCTGCAAGGAGCTGTCAGCCTGCATTGAGCAGCCAGAGCTGTCAGTCTGCAAGGAGCTGTCAGTCTGCAATGAGCTGCCAGTCTGCAAGGAGCTGCCAGTCTGCAAGGAGCTGCCAGTCTGCATGGAGCAGCCTGAGCTGTCAGTCTGCATAGAGCAGCCAGATCCGCCAGTCAGCCATGATCTTCTAGATCTGCCAGTCAACCAGATTCTTCCAGATCTGCCAGTCAACCAGTCTCTTCCAGATCTGCCAGTCAACCAGAATCTTCCAGATCTGCTAGTCAACCAGAATCTTCCAGATCCGCCAGCCAGCCAGGATCTACCGGAGCCTACTACCTGCCTGAGCTTCATCTCAGTACTGGGCTTCCTCTCAGTACTGGGCTTCCTCTCAGTACTGGGCTTTCTCTCAGTACTGGGCTTCCCCTCAGTCCCGGGCTGCCCCTCAGTTCCGGGCTGCCCCTCAGTTCCGGACTGCCCCTCAGTTCCGAGCTGCCCTTCAGTCCCGAGCTGCCCTTCAGTCCCGAGCTGCCCTTCAGTCCCGAGCTGCCCCTCAGTCCCGAGCTGCCACTCAGTCCCGAGCTGCCCCTCAGTCACGAGCTGCTCTTCAGTTCAGTGGGGTTCTGGGTGAGGACTATTAGGCCATGGTCGGCGGCGAGGGTGGATTATCCCAGGACGCGAAGGGGAGGAACTATGACATTAATGGAGTGGGGTCCATGTCCCGAGCCGGAACCGCCACCATGGACAGACGCACACCCGGACCCTCCCTATGGTTTTGAGGTGCGTCCGGGAGTCCGCACCTTAGGGGGGGGGGGGTTCTGTCACGCCTTGGTCATAGTGTTTTGTGTTTTCGTTATATATTTGTTCAGGCTAGGGTTTGACATGGGTTTAAATGTTGTGTTTCGTATTGGGGGTTTTGTAGTTATTGGGATTGCGGCTGAGTAGGGGTGTAGCATAGGTTGGCTGCCTGAGGCGGTTCTCAATCAGAGTCAGGTGATTCTCGTTGTCTCTGATTGGGAACCGTATTTAGGTAGCCGGGGTTTCACTGTGTATTTCGTGGGTGATTGTTCCTGTCTCTGTGTAGTGTTCACCAGATAGGCTGCATTAGGTTTCACGTTCCGTTTGTTATTTCATGTATCGTCATTTGTTTCATTAAAGACATGAGTAACCACCACGCTGCATTTCGGTCCGACTCTCTTTCGATAAACGAAGAACGCCGTTACAATCCTCTCTTGGGGAATGCTGCTTTTAGTTAGCTTTGTGACGGTATCAAAATGTATTCAGGATTGCTCTTATTCTCCTCAAAGTTGGAAAAATAGGATGATCGAGCAGCAGTGAGGGCTCTTCGATACTGCACGGTGATGCGGTAGCACAAAAAAGTGCTCTGATGACACCTCCTTCGCTGGGTCAGCACACACCGTCACCGCCGGCTCCGTCTCTTGAGTGGGGGCCGGATAGCTGGCCCGAGGAGATGCCTTGCATTCGGGCACCGCCCCCAGAAAGGGGAGAGAGTGGGCCATCGACGGAACGAGGAAAAGCTAGACTCGCAGTAGAATTTCAATGGGTTAAACTGATGCAAGAGTTGGGGACAGAGGATGCATCTGTCATTAGTAATGTTTCACGGTAACATGTCAAACTGACCTTTTACAGAAATAGCTCGCCGCAAGGTTAGAATATGACTCAGCGCTAAAGCCGACCTTGTACTGAAAAGAGTATATAAGGAGATGCTTTCCTTAAGAGGGCATGATAGTGCTACTTGACTTATCACCGACAGACAGCTTGTGATACTTCAACTATCATCAACCTAAAAGGTAATATCTGACTTTCATACTCTAGAACAATTGTATCTCTTGACTTCTGATTTCTGAACGAGACATACTGAGACAATTTCCCTCCACACTCCTCGTGCTGAATAAATCCACCTCCTAACCGAGGTGGGTGAATAGCAACAGTGGTGTTATAAGGGGGTTTTGTCTCGAACCGTTCTCTTCACTAATCAGTAAATCATAGTACAAACTTCTAGCAGGAGAAACAGATATTAAGTGAATGGATAAGCCTCTGGAGAAATTGTGGAAGTGTGGAAGAGTGGAAGAACATACTCTTTGGGGACCAACCAGGTCAACCTGCGCTAAGGTAATTAACCGCTTGTTGTAATACATATATAAGGCATTAATAATAGTAAGTGTTTTGATGATTGTTGATGTTATAGATTAAGGACAAAGAGGAAACTGTAATAACGTGTCCAACTGTGTGACTTGCAAACATTGAATAAAAGTGGAAACTAGCCCCAAAACCCTCGGGGAAGAGAACGCCTCTGACACTCCCGTTCTAGGGGAACAAGTCTAGTTTCTACACAAAATCAAATTTAAAGGATTGGACAGCCAACTCATTTATATTGTAAAAAGCAAAGTTACTCTGTATTAATATTCAAGCAGTATTAACCGACGGGTTTAGGCATTACATCGTAAATCGTTTGTCTAGATACTAGAGTGATTGGGAACCCTATAAGAGTAATGGCGAGGTGAAGAGTCTACTCTTTGAGAACCCTATAAGAGCAACGGCGAGGTGAAGAGTCTACTCTTTGAGAACCCTATAAGAGTAACGGCGAGGTGAAGAGTCTACTCTTTGAGAACACTATAGGAGCAACGGCGAGTTGAAGAGTCTACTCTTTGAGAACCCTATAAGAGCAACGGCGAGGTGAAGAGTCTACTCTATAAAAGGTAAATAGGCATTAAATCGTAAATCGATTTACAACCTATTTTATGGTTTATGTCTAGATACAAGAATCTTTGGGAATCCTATAGAGCAACGGCGAGTTGAAAAGTCTACTCTTTGGGAATCCTATAAGAGCAACGGCGAGGTGAAGAGTCTACTCTTTGAGAACCCTATAAGAGCAATGGCGAGGTGAAGAGTCTACTCTTTGAGAACCCTATAAGAGCAACGGCGAGGTGAAGAGTCTACTCTTTGAGAACCCTATAAGAGCAACGGCGAGGTGAAGAGTCTACTCTTTGAGAACACAATAAAAGCAACGGCGAGGTGAAGAGTCTACTCTTTGAGAACCCTATAAGAGCAACGGCGAGGTGAAGAGTCTACTCTTTGAGAACCCTATAAGAGCAACGGCGAGGTGAAGAGTCTACTCTTTGAGAACCCTATAAGAGCAACGGCGAGGTGAAGAGTCTACTCTATAAAAGGTAAATAGGCATTAAATCGTAAATCGATTTACAACCTATTTTATGGTTTATGTCTAGATACAAGAATCTTTGGGAATCCTATAGAGCAACAGCGAGTTGAAGAGTCTACTCTTTGGGAATCCTATAAGAGCAACGGCGAGGTGAAGAGTCTACTCTTTGGGAACTAAAGATGCCTGGTAAAGGTACTCTAAGTCTGATTGATATTATCTAAGATCCCGAAACACGCCTAACGGCACCACAAAGGCTAATCTCTGAATAAAAGGGCAGGATACATAACCGGGCCTGTGAGTCACCTGTTAGCCGGGTGACATAAGAACTTGAGTGAGACGACTTGTATCACTCTTGACGGGGGTACCTTAACGGTCTTATAGCAAAATCCACTACCGCGACAACGGTACTGTCTTTCCAAGCTACATGGAAGACATCCAGTTTGGTGTAGCGCCATTTCCGTTCCAATTTTCAGGAATTTTGCTTCAGAGCTCGGGTATTTTCTGTATACCAGGGAGCTAGTTTCCTATGACAAATGTGTTTTGCTTTTAGGGGTGTGACTGCATCTAGGGTATTACACAAGGTTCAATTTAGTTTCTCAGTTTGGTTAACTGATTTTTGTACTCTGATGTCCTTGGGTATGTGTAGGGAGTTTGGAAGGGCATCTAGGAATCTTTGGGTTGTTGTCCGAGAATTTATAGCACAGCTTTTGATGATCCTTGGTTGGGGCCTGAGCAGATTATTTGTTGCGATTGCAAAAGTAATAAAATGGTGGTCCGATAGTCCATGATTATGAGGAAAAACGTTAAGATGCACAATATTTATTCCACAGGACAAAACTAGGTCCAGAGTATGACTGGCATTGAATAGGTCCGGAGACATGTTGGACAAAACCCACTTACTCGATGATGATCCGAAAGCCTGTGAGTGGGTCTGTGAAAAATTCCATGTGAATATTAAAGTCACCAAAAATGTGAATATTATTATATGACTTCAAGGTCCGATGGGAATTCAGGGCACTTAGTGAGGAACGCTGTATATGGCCCAGGAGGCCTGTAAACAGTAGCTATAAAAAGTGATTGAGTAGGCTGCATAGATTTCATGACTGGAAGCTCAAAAGACAAAAATGCAGTCATTTTTTTTTGTAAATTGAAATTTGCCTTTGCGGGATGCACGGGGGATATGTTCACTAGTGTAACCAGGATGAGAGGCCTCATTTAACACAGTAAATTCATCAGGCTTAAGCCATGTTTCAGTCAGGCCAATCACATCAAGATTATGATCAGTGATTAGTTAATTGACTATAACTGTCTTGGAAGTGAGTGATCTAACATTAAGTAGCCCTATTTTGAGATGTGAGATATCACAATCTCTTTCAATAATGACAGGAATGGAGGAGGTATTTATTTCAGTGATATTGCTAAGGTGAACACTGCCATATTTAGTTTTGCCAAACCTAGATTGAGGCACAGACACGGTCTCAATGGGGCTGAATACACTGGACTGTGCTAGTGGCAGACTCCACTAAGCTGGCAGGCTGGCTAACAGCCTGCACCCTATCTCATTGTGGACTTAAAGCCCTTTTTATGTTCATAGATAAGATGAGAGCACCCCTCCTGCTAGGATTGAGACCGTCACTCCTCAGCAAGCCAGGCTTGGTCCTGTTTGTGGGTGAGTCCCAGAAAGAGGGCCAATTATCTACCAATTCTAACTTTTGGCAGGGGCAGAAAACAGTTTTCATCCAGCGATTGAGTTGTGAGACTGCTCATCATTCCCCCTAACTGGGAGGGGGCCAGAGACAATTACTCGATGCTGACACACCTTTCTAGCTGATTTACACGCTGAAGCTATGTTACGCTTGGTGACCTCCTGATGGTTTCATCCTAACATCGTTGGTGCCAACGTGGATAACAATATCCCTATACTCTCTACACTCGCCAGTTTTAGCCTTAGCCAGCACCATCTTCAGATTAGTCTTTATGTCGGTAGCCCTGCCCTGGTAAACAGTGTATGATCGCTGGATGATTCATTTCAAGTCTAATACTGCGGGTAATGGAGTCGCCAATGACTAGAGTTTTCAATTTGTCAGAGCTAATGGTGGGAGGCTTCGGCATCTCAGACCCTGTAATGGGTGGAGGAGATACCAGAGAAGGCTTGGCCTCTGACTACGACTAGTTGCTTAATGGGGAGAACCGGTTGAATGTTTCTGTCGGCTGAATGAGCGACACCGGTTGAGCATTCCTACAGCATTTCCTTCCAGAAGCCATGATGAAATTGTCTGGCTGCGGAGACCGTGCGAGGGGATTTATACTACTATCTGTACTTATTGGTGGCACAGATGCTGTTTCATCCTTTCCTACACTGAAATCACCCTTGCCTAATGATTGTATCTGAAGCCGGGCTTGCAGCACGACTATCCTCACCATAAGGCGATCGTTCTTCTGTATGAGTACAGCAACTGCAATTAGAAGGCATAATGTTAATGTTACGACTTCGATTCACTGGTGGAGGTCCTGTAGAACCATTTCCGAGAAAGTGTCCGGGATGAAAAAGTTGTAAAAAAAGTTTTATTTTAATTTCACCTTTATTTAACCAGGTGGCTAGTTGAGAACAAGTTCTCATTTACAACTGTGACCTGGCCAAGATAAAGCAAAGCAGTGTGACAAAAACAACTACAACGAGTTACACATAACCAAAAGTACAGTCAATGACACAATAGAAAAATCTATGTACAGAATGTGCAAATGTAGTAAGATTAGGGAGGTAAGGCAATAAATATGCCATAGTGGCGAAATAATTACAATTTCGCATTAACTCTGGAATGAAGAAGAAGATGAGAAGATGATGATGAAAAAAGTTGAGCGAGAGGAAAAAATGTAAATATAAAACGGTAATTAAATTAAAAACGTAAAGTTGGCAGGTAGCAAAGTAACATTAGCAACGAACCGCACAGCAGCAGGTAAACAAGTTTTGACCGGAAACGACATTGTGTTTTTTTCCTTAGCACTCAATAAGTTTTACCTCATTTCTACCAGCATGTTAAATGTGCAACCAGAGGGGGGAAAACTAGACAACCTTTACTCTACAAACAGGGACACGTACAAAGGTCTCCCTCGCCCTCCATTTGGCAAATCTGACAATAACTATATCCTCCTGATTCCTGCTTACAAGCTCAAATTAAAGCAGGAAGCACCAGTGACTCGGTCAATAAAAAAATGGTCAGATGAAGCAGATGCTAAACTACAGGACTGTTTTGCGAGCACAGACTGGAATACAGTCAAAAGTTTTAGAACATCGACTCATTCAGCGTTTCTTCTTTATCTTTACTATTTCTACATTGTAGAATCAAAACTATGGAATAACACATATGGAATCATGTAGTAACCAAAGAAGTGTTAACCTTTTTGGGATAGGGGGCAGCATTTTAACTTTTGGATGAATAGCATGCCCAGAGTAAACTGCCTCCTACTCTGTCCCAGATGCTAATATATGCATATTATTATTAATATCGGATAGAAAACACTCTGAAGTTTCTAAAACTGTTTGAATGATGTCTGTGAGTATAACAAAACTCATAAGGCAGGCAAAAACCTGAAATCGAAACATGAGAAATCGAAACATGAAGTACTCATCACAGTTTCCATTAAATTCCGCTTGAGATATTAATGATGTTGCTACTTGATGATGTTTCTACTGTGTTGTGGGACTGAAGGACAGCAGAATGAATCAGGTGTCTGGCAGTCAGCCATTTTCGGGTCACGCACATTCCACATGATAACGACCTGCGTTCTATGGCTCCTGAAGACACAAAGGAATACTCTGGTTGGAACTTTATTGAAGATTAATGTTAAAAACATCCTAATGATTGATTCTGTACTTAGTTTGAAATGTTTCTTCGACCTGTAATATAACTGTTTGAAGTTTTTGTCCGACGTAACGCTGACCAGAACGAGCGTTTGGATATGTTTACCAAACGTGCTAACAAATGTAGCTAATTGGACATAAATAAAGGACATTATCGAACAATAAGTCGCTCTGGATAAGAGCGTCTGCTAAATGACTTAAATGTAAATGTAAATCAAGCATTTATTTTGGACCTGGGATTCCCTGGAGTGCACTCTGATGAAGATCATCAAAGGTAAGGGAATATTTAGCATGTAATTTATGGTTTATGTTGACTACAACATGGCGGCTATTTTGACTTGATTGTTCTGAGCGCCGTCTCAGATTATTGCATGGTTTGCTTTTTCCGTAAAAAAAAAATTGAAATCTGACAGAGCGGTTGCATTAAAGACAGGTATATCTACAATTCCATGTGTATAACTAGTATTATCATTTACATTTATGATGATACTGTCGTGTCTTTGGCTATGCCGGATTATGTGATATAACATGCTATTCTATAAAATATTTTTTCCATAATTTATATCACATGATTGAGCTAATCAAGTAAATGTAATTAACTAGAGAGTCGGGGACCACGAAATAATATTTATAGACCTATTATCTTCCAAATAAACTCTTAAAGCCGTCAACATCAATTATCGTCATAATTCAGTCTCATCTGAAAGTTGTAAATTATTTTATCTGCAAGAACCCTGGCTAACAATTTGAATCAGCAATACAAAATTGGGTTTAATTATTTATTTACTAAATATCTAAGTAATCACACAGAATTACATATACAAAGAATGAATTATACCTTGATTACAAATGACCTCATAAAGGAAAATGTCCCTAGTGGGCGGAACAGATATGACAGTTTGTTACACAAAGGAAAAGGGGCTGGGTTGAGTGAAAGAGCGGGAAGACTGAGGGACAAAGGGAGAAGCTGTGCTATCGTAAATACAGTATCTTATGCATTCTAAATTACCGCCCATTTGGAAAAGGAAAATGCAATAAATATTTACTCTGAGCTGCGCTTCAGTAGGTTGGTGGTAGATGGAAGACCATGCCGCCAAACCGAGTCCTTTGTCCTTTGTCCTTTGAAGAATGTCTCTGCTGGTAAATTGGATACGTTGTCGTAACGTTGTTGTGTGGTAGATGGGATACTCTGTCTGTTCCTTCCTAACCTGCGTTTGCAGCTGTGGTTGCTAACTCAACGGCTAGGAGATATCACTTCTGTAGTGAATAAGAGTTCAAAGTTCATACCATTCGCAACCAAAGCTCATGCTGATGTTGGCTTCGTTCTGTAGTTATCTGAACCATTCTGACATAGGACCGTCGTCCTTATATCCTCGTAACAGGAAGTTATGTTGTCGTCAAGGCTTTATATAGGAAGGGAGAAGAGGGCATGTTTGAAAAGTTTTATAGCCCATGTCCCTTCACAGAGGCGGGCCACTGAGTGAGCAGCAATATCTTGTGAAACCCCATATCTCACATTTTAGAAGCTAAAACCACATTTCATCCCATCACAAATAATTTCATATTCAAACATTTAAATTGAACAACAATTCCATGTGAATCCGATAAATCTGATGTGTAGACTTTCCACTGTAGAGTTATGTCATCTTATCGTTGATGAGAATGTATCAGATGACAACCGAACTTACATCATATTCATTAAGTACCACTGCATATGTTGTACTTCCCCCCCACATTTTGACGCTCCCAGAATCTCTATGTTAACCAAGGGTTTTGCAAATGTAACATCAGTAGGGTAGAGAGAGGAAAAAGGGGGGAAGAGGTATTTATGACTGTCATAAACCAACCCCCCAGGCCAACGTCATGACAACACTGAGCTAAAGGGTAGAGCTGCCGATTTATAGGACGAGCTGAATTACTTCTATGCTCGCTTCGAGGCAAATAACACTGAAACATACATGAGAGCATCAGCTGTTTTGGACAACTGTGTGACCATGCTCTGAACAGACGATGTGACTAAGACCTTTAAAACTGGTCAACATTCACAAGGCCTGACGGATTACCAGGATGTATACTCTGAGCATGCGCTGACCAACTGGCAAGTGTCTTCACTGACATTTTCAACCTCTCCCTGACTGAGTCTGTAATACCAACATGTTTCAAGCAGACCACCATAGTGCCTGTGCCCAAGAACACTAAGATAACCTGCCTAAATGACTATCGACCCGTAGCACTAACATCTGTAGTCATTAAGTGCTTTGAAAGTCTGGTCAGGGCTCACATCAACACCATTATCCCAGAAACCCTAGACCCACTCCAATTTGCAAACCGCCCTCACAGATCCACAGATGATGCAATCTCTATTGCACTCCACACTGCTCTTTCCCACCTGGACAAAAGGAACACCTATGTGAGAATGCTATTCATTAACTACAGCTCAGCGTACAACACCATAGTACCCTCAAAGCTCATCACTAAGCTAATGACCCTGGGACTAAACACCTCCCTCTGCTACTGCATCCTGGACTTTCTGACGGGCCGCCCCCAGGTGGTAAGGGTAGGTAACAACACATCCTCCATGCTGATCCTCAACACGGGGGTCCCCATCCTGTACTCCCTGTTCACTCAAGACTGCACCGCCAGGCACGACTTCAACACCATCATTAAGTTTGCCGATGACAACAGTGGTAGGCCTGATCACCGACAATGACGAAACAACATATAAGGAGGAGGTCAGAGACCTGGCTGTGTGGTGTCAGGACAACAACCTCTGCCTCAACGTGATCAAGACAAAGGCAATGATTGTGGACTACAGGAAAAGGAGGACCAAGCACACCCCCATTCTCATAAACGTGGCTGTAGTGGAGCAGGTTGAGAGCTTCAAGTTCCTTGGTTTCCACATCACCAACAAACTAGAATGGTCCAAACACACCAAGACAGTTGTGAAGAGGGCACGGCATAACCTATTCCCCTTCAGGAGACTGAAAAGATTTGGCATGTGTCCTCAGATCCTCAAAAGGTTCTGCAGCTGCAGTTCATCACTGAGGCCAAGCTGCCTGTCATCCAGGACCTCTATAACAGATGGTGTTAGAGGAATGCCCTAAAAATGGTCAAAGACTCCAGCAACCCTAGTCATAGACTGTTCTCTCTGCTACCGCACGGCAAGCGGTACCGGAGCACCAAGTCTACATCCAAGAGGTTTCTAAACAGCTTCTACCCCCAAGCCATAAGACTCCTGAACATCTAATCAAATGGCTACCCTGACTATTTGCATTGCCCCCCCCCCTTTTATGCTGCTGCTACTCTGTTATCTATGCATAGTCACTTTAATAACTCTACCTTCATGTACATATTACCTCAATTACCTTGACTAAGAGATGCCCCTGCACATTGTCTCTGTACCGGTACCCCCTGTATATAGCCTCACTATTGTTATTTTGCTGCTGCTCTGTAATTATTTGTTACTTTTAAATTTAATTTAATTTTTAACCTGCATTGTTGGTTAGGGCTTGTAAGTAAGAATTTCACTGTAAGGTATTGTATTCGGCGCATGTGAAAAATACATTTTGATTTGCTATAATGTGGATAAAGAGTTACTTGTGTAACAGAACACAGAGGGTATTCTTTAATAGAAGCCTCTCAAACATAATCCAGGTAAAATCAGGAATTCCCCAGGGTAGCTGTTTAGGACGCTCACTTTTTTCAATCTTTACTAACGACATGCCAATGGCTTTGAATAAGGCCAGTGTGTCTATGTATGCTGATCACTATACATGTCAGCTACTACAGCAACTGAAATGACTGCAACACTTAACCTTTTGCGTGTAGGGGGCAGTATTTTGTTTTTGGCTAAAAAACGTACCCATTTGAAACAGCCTATTTCTCATCCCCAGAAACTAGAATATGCATATAATTGTCAGATTAGGATAGAAAACACTCTAAAGTTTCTAAAACTGTAAAAATATTGTCTGTGAGTATAACAGAACTGATGTTGCAGGCGAAAGCCTGAGGAAAATCCAATTAGGAAGTGCCTCTTATTTTGAAACCTCTCTGCATGCCTATCCTCCATTTAAAGGGATATCAACCAAATTCCTTTTTCTATGGCTTCCTAAGATGTCAACAGTCTTTAGACATAGTTTTAGGCTTTTATTTAGCAAAATGATCGTAAAAGATCACATTGCGTAAGTGAATAGTTGGGGGCTATAGAGTAAAGCGGCCATTGTTCCTCCCGGTACTATTGAAAAAGCTACACACTCGGTTGATATATTATCGAAGATATATTTTAAAAACAACCTGAGGATTGATTATAAAAACGTTTGACATGTTTCTGTGGACATTATGGATATTATTTGGAATATACGTCTGTGTTGTCGTGACCTCTCTTTCCTGTGGATTTCTGAACATAACACGACAAACAAACGGAGGTATTTTGTGTATAAAAATAATCTTTATGGAACAAAAGGAATATTTGTTATGTAACTGGGAGTCTCGTGAGAGAAAACATCCGAAGATCATCAAGGGTATAAAAAACATTGATTGCTTTTCTGATTTTCGTGCCCTAGCTACTTAATGCTTAGTGTACATAATGTTATAATATCGATAAACTTACACAAACGCTTAGATTGCTTTCGCTGTAAAGCATCATTTCAAAATCTGAGACGACAGGTGGATTAACAAAAGGCTAAACTGTGTTTTCCTATAGTGCCCTTGTGATTTCATGAATATTAATATTTTTTTGTAATATATTATTTGACTGTGGCGCTATGCTATTCAGCAGTTGCTGATGACAATTATCTCTCTACCGGGATGGGTAGCGTCAACAAGTTAACAAAGAGCTGCAGTTAGTTTTGGAATGGGTAGCAAGGAATAAGTTAGTCCTACATGTTGTCAAAACTAAAAGCATTGTATTTATGACAAATCATTCACTAAACCCTAAACTTCAACTACATCTCGTAATGAATAATGTGGAAATTAGGCAAGAAATTACGCAAGATGAGGTGACCAAACTGCTTGGAGTATCCTGGGTTAAACTGTCATGGTCAAAACATATTGGCACAACTGTAGCTAAGATTGGGAGAAGACTGTCCATAATAAAGCGCTGCTCTGCCTTCTTAACAACACTATCATCAAGGCAGGTCCTACAGGCCCTGGGTTTTTGGTAACACAAAGAAGGACAGTTTGCAGTTGGCTCAGAACAGGGCAGCACGTCTGGCCCTTAAATGTACATGAAGAGCCAACATTAATAACATGCATGTCAGTCTTTCCTGGCTCAAAGTGGAAGAGAGATTGACTTCATCACTACTTGTATTTATGAGAGGTATTGACAAATCAAATTTTATTTGTCACATACACATGGTTAGCAGATGTTAATGGTCCTCATACACATGGTTAGCAGATGTTAATGGTCCTCATACACATGGTTAGCAGATGTTAATGGTCCTCATACACATGGTTAGCAGATGTTAATGGTCCTCATACACATGGTTAGCAGATGTTAATGGTCCTCATACACATGGTTAGCAGATAATAATAATAATAATAATAATATATGCCATTTAGCAGACGCTTTTATCCAAAGCGACTTACAGTCATGTGTGCATACATTCTACGTATGGGTGGTCCCAGGAATCGAACCCACTACCCTGGCGTTACAAGCGCCATGCTCTACCAACTGAGCTACAGAAGGACCACAAGATGTTAATGGTCCTCATACACATGGTTAGCAGATGTTAATGGTCCTCATACACATGGTTAGCAGATGTTAATGGTCCTCATACACATGGTTAGCAGATGTTAATGGTCCTCATACACATGGTTAACAGATGTTAATGGTCCTCATACACATGGTTAGCAGATGTTAATGGTCCTCATACACATGGTTAGCAGATGTTAATGGTCCTCATACACATGGTTAGCAGATGTTAATGGTCCTCATACACATGGTTAGCAGATGTTAATGGTCCTCATACACATGGTTAGCAGATGTTAATGGTCCTCATACACATGGTTAGCAGATGTTAATGGTCCTCATACACATGGTTAGCAGATGTTAATGCGAGTGTAGCGAAATGCTTGTGCTTCTAGTTCCGACAATGCAGTGATAACCAACAAGTAATCTAACTAACAATTCCAAAACTACTGTCTTATACACAGTGTAAGGGGATAAAGAATATGTACATAAGGATATATGAATGAGTGATGGTACAGAGCAGCATACAGTAGATGGTATCGAGTACAGTATATACATATGAGATGAGTATGTAGACAAAGTAAACAAAGTGGCATAGTTAAAGTGGCTAGTGATACATGTATTACATAAGGATGCAGTCCATGATGTAGAGTACAGTATATACGTATGCATATGAGATGAATAATGTAGGGTAAGTAACATTATATAAGGTAGCATTGTTTAAAGTGGCTAGTGATATATTTACATCATATCCCATCAATTCCCATTATTAAAGTGGCTGGAGTTGGGTCAGTGTCAATGACAGTGTGTTGGCAGCAGCCACTCAATGTTAGTGGTGGCTGTTTAACAGTCTGATGGCCTTGAGATAGAAGCTGTTTTTCAGTCTCTCGGTCCCAGCACCTGTACTGACCGCTGCTGCGCCTTCTTCACGACGCTGTCAGTGTGAGTGGTCCAATTCAGTTTGTCTGTGATGTGTATGCCGAGGAACTTAAAACTTGCTACCCTCTCCACTACTGTTCCATCGATGTGGATAGGGGGGTGTTCCCTCTGCTGTTTCCTGAAGTCCACAATCATCTCCTTAGTTTTGTTGACGTTGAGTGTGAGGTTATTTTCCTGACACCACACTCCGAGGGCCCTCACCTCCTCCCTGTAGGCCGTCTCGTCGTTGTTGGTAATCAAGCCTACCACTGTTGTGTCGTCTGCAAACTTGATGATTACCGAGCTGTCTGTTTAAAATACTAGCACACAGTCCCCAAGTCCAGAACAGACTATGGGAGGTGCACAGTACTATATAGAATAGTGACTACATGGACCTCTATTCCACATCAGGCAACTGATGCAGGCATTAGAATCAGATTTAAAAAGCAGGTAAAAACACACCTTATGGAACATTGGGAACTCTGAACATGATAACATACACATGGATTTTGCGTTGTAGATATGTGGAAGTGGAGTGTGGGCCTGAGGGAACACAATTAGTGTGTTGTGAATTCTGTGGTAAATGTGTTGTAATGTTTTTAAAATTGTATAACTGCCTTAATTTTGCCGGACCCCAGGAAGAGTAGCTGCTGGGATCCATAATAAATACAAATACAAATCACTGTTCATAATGGCAGTAGCTGTAATCTCCAATACATCACTGTTCGTAATGGCAGTAGCTGTAATCTCCAATACATCACTGTTCGTAATGGCAGTAGCTGTAATCTCCAATACATCACTGTTCGTAATGGCAGTAGCTGTAATCTCCAATACATCACTGTTCGTAATGGCAGTAGCTGTAATCTCCAATACATCACTGTTCGTAATGGCAGTAGCTGTAATCTCCAATACATCACTGTTTGTAATGGCAGTAGCTGTAATCTTCAATACATCACTGTTCGTAATGGCAGTAGCTGTAATCTCCAATACATCACTGTTCGTAATGGCAGTAGCTGTAATCTCCAATACATCACTGTTCGTAATGGCAGTAGCTGTAATCTCCAATACATCACTGTTCGTAATGGCAGTAGCTGTAATCTCCAATACATCACTGTTCGTAATGGCAGTAGCTGTAATCTCTAATACATCACTGTTCGTAATGGCAGTAGCTGTAATCTCCAATACATCACTGTTCGTAATGGCAGTAGCTGTAATCTCCAATACATCCCTGTTCGTAATGGCAGTAGCTGTAATCTCCAATACATCCCTGTTCGTAATGGCAGTAGCTGTAATCTCCAATACATCACTGTTCGTAATGGCAGTAGCTGTAATCTCCAATACATCACTGTTCGTAATGGCAGTAGCTGTAATCTCCAATACATCACTGTTCGTAATGGCAGTAGCTGTAATCTCCAATACATCACTGTTCGTAATGGCAGTAGCTGTAATCTCCAATACATCACTGTTCGTAATGGCAGTAGCTGTAATCTCCAATACATCACTGTTCGTAATGGCAGTAGCTGTAATCTCTCTTTACCTCTAATTTCCATGTTTCCTTTTCCTCTCCATCCCTCATTCATTATAGTCAGTACTAACCAGGCAGGAGATTGTTACAACAGTGTTAAGGTTATGAGTTGTAGGTGAATGGTGTTATGTGATTCATTACCATTATATACCCCCCCCCCCTAATATCAGATTACAACATAGGATAATCGTAGGATATTTCCTTTGTAATTCTTCTTAATTAAAAAGACTCCACTGAATTATAATTATAAAATTAAATCAACTCAATAACCAGTAAATTACTGCATAAGCATTGAACAGCCCCTGTACTGAAACCCACAGGAGAGCAGTAAACCACAGCAGATCAGGGGTCTTGTATATACATAAACTAGATCAAATAATGACATAGAAAACCACTTTCATTTAATGCCAAAGCATTTTGTTTCAAATGTAAAGCATTTTATTTCTCTGTGGTATTCCTGAATGACTACATTGCGGACCATGCCAGATCTTACAAGCCTGGATAGGTTTAACATATCAGCATTCCATATCGTATGATAAAGTAAGCTGATGCTCACAACCATTAGTTAATGAAATGTTTGCAATGCAGTCAGCTTGGAACGTGCCCATCAGCTCCCAACTCTGTCGTGTCAATGACTCCAACATTCAACTGATTAAAACTGAATTGTCCACTACAGCACTGGAACAACCATCTGGTGTTATATTCTAATAATGCAAGTATTTATCTTAACCTGTATTTTACTTCTTGTTTTTTGTTTAATTATAAAACATTAATTATTCATTAAATCTGCATGGAAAGGAAGCCTTTAACAGAGTCTAGAGATCATGTTCTTTACACCAGAATGTGTTGTCTTTAACAGAGTCTAGAGATCATGTTCTTTACACCAGAATGTGTTGTCTTTAACAGAGTCTAGAGATCCTATTCTTTACACCAGAATGTGTTGTCTTTAACAGAGTCTAGAGATCATGTTCTTTACACCAGAATGTGTTGTCTTTAACAGAGTCTAGAGATCCTATTCTTTACACCAGAATGTGTTGTCTTTAACAGAGTCTAGAGATCCTATTCTTTACACCAGAATGTGTTGTCTTTAACAGAGTCTAGAGATCCTGTTTTTTACACCAGAATGTGTTGTCTTTAACAGAGTCTAGAGATCATGTTCTTTACACCAGAATGTGTTGTCTTTAACAGAGTCTAGAGATCATGTTCTTTACACCAGAATGTGTTGTCTTTAACAGAGTCTAGAGATCATGTTCTTTACACCAGAATGTGTTGTCTTTAACAGAGTCTAGAGATCATGTTCTTTACACCAGAATGTGTTGTCTTTAACAGAGTCTAGAGATCCTATTCTTTACACCAGAATGTGTTGTCTTTAACAGAGTCTAGAGATCCTATTCTTTACACCAGAATGTGTTGTCTTTAACAGAGTCTAGAGATCCTGTTTTTTACACCAGAATGTGTTGTCTTTAACAGAGTCTAGAGATCATGTTCTTTACACCAGAATGTGTTGTCTTTAACAGAGTCTAGAGATCATGTTCTTTACACCAGAATGTGTTGTCTTTAACAGAGTCTAGAGATCATGTTCTTTACACCAGAATGTGTTGTCTTTAACAGAGTCTAGAGATCCTATTCTTTACACCAGAATGTGTTGTCTTTAACAGAGTCTAGAGATCCTGTTCTTTACACCAGAATGTGTTGTCTTTAACAGAGTCTAGAGATCCTGTTCTTTACACCAGAATGTGTTGTCTTTAACAGAGTCTAGAGATCCTGTTCTTTACACCAGAATGTGTTGTCTTTAACAGAGTCTAGAGATCCTATTCTTTACACCAGAATGTGTTGTCTTTAACAGAGTCTAGAGATCATGTTCTTTACACCAGAATGTGTTGTCTTTAACAGAGTCTAGAGATCCTGTTCTTTACACCAGAATGTGTTGTCTTTAACAGAGTCTAGAGATCATGTTCTTTACACCAGAATGTGTTGTCTTTAACAGAGTCTAGAGATCCTGTTATTTGAATCCACAGAGGAAAGTCTTTAATTTGCACAGTCTGGAGATACTGTTCTCTGAATCCACAGGGCAAATATTAAGAGTCTAGAGATACTGTTATTTACACTAGAAGGTGTTGTCCCTGTCACCATATTATCCTTAAGGAGAGTTTCCACTGTGTTCCAATGATAATATACATTCAGATTGGTATTATAATCTTCTTTGTATCAAGGTTCTTCATAAACATTCTCCATGTCTTTGCGCTATACTCCATAGGGATCCTGCGTCCCTTTGATCAGTGACAATATCCATACAAGGTTTTTCACATGATGTTGACCATTGCCCTGTAGAGTCCTGATGGTCATACATGATATTGGTACATCCATGTAGATTTTGGTCAGTCAGATGTTCCTGTGTGTCCCGTGTATAATATCCTGAGGGTCATACATACATGGTATGATCCTTGTCTCAGTCATGTATGTTGATATGTAGTTGTGACCTCTGGCAGAGGGAGGGGCAGGGCTGTCTGGTCCGGGAGGACCACCTGCGGGTGAGCGGTCATCACTATAGAAACAGGGCGTCCAAGACCCTGGTTACCATGGTGATGTGGTACAGAGTTCCTCTGTCGTTCCAACCCGAAAGCAGGAGGAGTGTTCGGTAACTGCTTCCTGTACTGGACAAAGCTACAGGTCTTTAGTATGATAGCTAACACATTCTTCCCTATCAGGATCCCACTGACCCGGGCATCCCTATACAGCAGCATGTTACAGCCTCTGATCAATAAGGTTAAAATATTAATGGTGACCAGGCTGAGGATAGGATATAGCATCATCTTGTGTGGGACTATATTGATGCCCTGCATGGAGATCTCACTAAGAGATACACAGGGAAGGACTAGCAACAGGATGTAACAATAGAAGAACATCAGTCCTTCAGCCCACAGAGGGAGACCTTTCTTCAGGGGTTCCCAGAGATTAGCCTGAATATCCAGGATATCTAGCAGGTCCACCACCACCCAGAACAACCTGAAGACCAGAGAGGAACAATATCATATAACAGAAGATGTCTTTATTGTCCACACACACCCAGGGGAAATGGGTCTGGTCAGTACTACCTGTTAGAATGGGTCAGGTCAGTACTACCTGTTAGAATGGGTCAGGTCAGTACTACCTGTTAGAATGGGTCAGGTCAGTACTACCTGTTAGAATGGGTCAGGTCAGTACTACCTGTTAGAATGGGTCTGGTCAGTACTACCTGTTAGAATGGGTCAGGTCAGTACTACCTGTTAGAATGGGTCAGGTCAGTACTACCTGTTAGAATGGGTCAGGTCAGTACTACCTGTTAGAATGGGTCAGGTCAGTACTACCTGTTAGAATGGGTCAGGTCAGTACTACCTGTTAGAATGGGTCAGGTCAGTACTACCTGTTAGAATGGGTCAGGTCAGTACTACCTGTTAAAATGGGTCAGGTCAGTACTACCTGTTAGAATGGGTCAGGTCAGTACTACCTGTTAGAATGGGTCAGGTCAGTACTACCTGTTAGAATGGGTCAGGTCAGTACTACCTGTTAGAATGGGTCTGGTCAGTACTACCTGTTAGAATGGGTCAGGTCAGTACTACCTGTTAGAATGGGTCAGGTCAGTACTACCTGTTAGAATGGGTCAGGTCAGTACTACCTGTTAGAATGGGTCTGGTCAGTACTACCTGTTAGAATGGGTCAGGTCAGTACTACCTGTTAGAATGGGTCAGGTCAGTACTACCTGTTAGAATGGGTCTGGTCAGTACTACCTGTTAGAATGGGTCAGGTCAGTTCCACCTGTTAGAATGGGTCAGGTCAGTACTACCTGTTAAAATGGGTCAGGTCAGTTCTACCTATTGGAATGGGTCAGGTCAGTACTACCGGTTGAAATGGGTCAGGTCAGTTCTACCTATTAGAATGGGTCAGGTCAGTACTACCTGTTAAAATGGGTCAGGTCAGTTCTACCTATTGGAATGGGTCAGGTCAGTACTACCGGTTGAAATGGGTCAGGTCAGTTCTACCTATTAGAATGGGTCAGGTCAGTACTATCTGTTAAAATGGGTCAGGTCAGTTCTACCTATTAGAATGGGTCAGGTCAGTACTATCTGTTAGAATGGGTCAGGTCAGTTCTACCTATTAGAATGGGTCTGGTCAGTTCTACCTATTAGAATGGGTCGGGTCAGTACTACCTGTTAGAATGGGTCAGGTCAGTATTACCTGTTAGAATGGGTCAGGTCAGTTCTACCTGTTAGAATGGGTCAGGGGCAGTTCTACCTATTAGAATGGGTCAGGTCAGTTCTACCTATTAGAATGGGTCAGGTCAGTTCTACCTGTTAGAATGGGTCAGGTAAGTACTACCTGTTAAAATGGGTCAGGTCAGTTCTACCTATTAGAATGGGTCAGGTCAGTACTACCTGTTAAAATGGGTCAGGTCAGTTCTACCTGTTAGAATGGGTCAGGTAAGTACTACCTGTTAAAATGGGTCAGGTCAGTTCTACCTATTAGAATGGGTCAGGTCAGTACTACCTGTTAAAATGGGTCAGGTCAGTTCTACCTATTAGAATGGGTCAGGTCAGTACTATCTGTTAGAATGGCCCAAGGGCAGTTCTACCTATTAGAATGGGTCAGGTCAGTACTATCTGTTAGAATGGGTCAGGTCAGTTCTACCTATTAGAATGGGTCAGGTCAGTTCTACCTATTAGAATGGGTCAGGTCAGTACTACCTGTTAAAATGGGTCAGGTCAGTTCTACCTATTAGAATGGGTCAGGTCAGTACTACCGGTTGAAATGGGTCAGGTCAGTTCTACCTATTAGAATGGGTCAGGTCAGTACTATCTGTTAAAATGGGTCAGGTCAGTTCTACCTATTAGAATGGGTCAGGTCAGTACTATCTGTTAGAATGGGTCAGGTCAGTTCTACCTATTAGAATGGGTCTGGTCAGTTCTACCTATTAGAATGGGTCGGGTCAGTACTACCTGTTAGAATGGGTCAGGTCAGTATTACCTGTTAGAATGGGTCAGGTCAGTTCTACCTGTTAGAATGGGTCAGGGGCAGTTCTACCTATTAGAATGGGTCAGGTCAGTTCTACCTATTAGAATGGGTCAGGTCAGTTCTACCTGTTAGAATGGGTCAGGTAAGTACTACCTGTTAAAATGGGTCAGGTCAGTTCTACCTATTAGAATGGGTCAGGTCAGTACTACCTGTTAAAATGGGTCAGGTCAGTTCTACCTGTTAGAATGGGTCAGGTAAGTACTACCTGTTAAAATGGGTCAGGTCAGTTCTACCTATTAGAATGGGTCAGGTCAGTACTACCTGTTAAAATGGGTCAGGTCAGTTCTACCTATTAGAATGGGTCAGGTCAGTACTATCTGTTAGAATGGCCCAAGGGCAGTTCTACCTATTAGAATGGGTCAGGTCAGTACTATCTGTTAGAATGGGTCAGGTCAGTTCTACCTATTAGAATGGGTCAGGTCAGTTCTACCTATTAGAATGGGTCAGGTCAGTACTACCTGTTAAAATGGGTCAGGTCAGTTCTACCTATTAGAATGGGTCAGGTCAGTACTACCGGTTGAAATGGGTCAGGTCAGTTCTACCTATTAGAATGGGTCAGGTCAGTACTATCTGTTAAAATGGGTCAGGTCAGTTCTACCTATTAGAATGGGTCAGGTCAGTACTATCTGTTAGAATGGGTCAGGTCAGTTCTACCTATTAGAATGGGTCTGGTCAGTTCTACCTATTAGAATGGGTCGGGTCAGTACTACCTGTTAGAATGGGTCAGGTCAGTATTACCTGTTAGAATGGGTCAGGTCAGTTCTACCTGTTAGAATGGGTCAGGGGCAGTTCTACCTATTAGAATGGGTCAGGTCAGTTCTACCTATTAGAATGGGTCAGGTCAGTTCTACCTATTAGAATGGGTCAGGTCAGTACTACCTGTTAATATGGGTCAGGTCAGTTCTACCTGTTAGAATGGGTCAGGTAAGTACTACCTGTTAAAATGGGTCAGGTCAGTTCTACCTATTAGAATGGGTCAGGTCAGTACTACCTGTTAAAATGGGTCAGGTCAGTTCTACCTGTTAGAATGGGTCAGGTAAGTACTACCTGTTAAAATGGGTCAGGTCAGTTCTACCTATTAGAATGGGTCAGGTCAGTACTACCTGTTAAAATGGGTCAGGTCAGTTCTACCTATTAGAATGGGTCAGGTCAGTACTATCTGTTAGAATGGGTCAGGTCAGTTCTACCTATTAGAATGGGTCAGGTCAGTTCTACCTATTAGAATGGGTCAGGTCAGTTCTGCCTATTAGAATGGGTCAGGTCAGTTCTACCTATTAGAATGGGTCAGGTCAGTACTATCTGTTAGAATGGCCCAAGGGCAGTTCTACCTGTTACGCAGCTCCTCTTTCTTCTTGAACGGCTGTACGTACTCCATATGGTCTATTGCCACGAGACCAACAAACAGCACCGGGACACAGACTGAGAGGAGTAGGGTCAGGGCCTTACGGGCCAGAGCATCCAGAGACTTCCTGTCAGCCTTGTAGTTCTGGTACACAAAGTACACCTGGAAAAAAACCAAAAGGTAAATAAATAAAATGTATTTTATACAGCCCTTTTCACATCAGCAGTTGTCACAAAGTGCTAGGGTTAGGGTTAGCTAGGCAAGTCAGTTAAGAACAAATTCTTATTTTCAATGAGGGCCTAGGAACAGTGGGTTTACTGCCTGTTCAGGGGCAGAACGACAGAGTTGTACCTTGTCAGCTCTGTGATTTGAACTTGCAACCTTTTGGTTACTAGTACAATGCTCTAACCACTAGGCTACCCTGCCACCCCAGCTACACAGTATCACGCCTACTTCTGCTCCCTCCCTCCTGCGCTCAACGTGGTCTGTCTCCTAACCACCGGTCCTGGCAACCCACATTGTGCACACCTGGCATCCATCATTGCGCACACTTGCTCCCCATCGTTACACACACCTGGACTTCATCAACACCCTGCCTACTCTCCCTTCATATAGCCCTCAGTAGCTTCTGTCATGAGGCAATATTGGTTTTGGTTACGTTCAGTAAACTCAACTCAAACTCAATATATAATATATAATAATATAATAATATAATAATAATAATAATATAATAAACTCAACTTCTGCTTCCTGATTCTCTGTGTATACGTTATAGAAAACTGCCTCTCAAAAACAAAGACGCAGCAGAAGTTAAGGATATCTCCCATATAGTCGAGGAACTGGAACACCTACTGCGTCAACATTTTACATTTACATTTAAGTCATTTAGCAGACGCTCTTATCCAGAGCGACTTACAACACCATGATCAGCTGGGTTCGGGTAATGGATGAGGTCCTTCACATTCTCCACCACCTCGACAACACCTGAGAAGATTGATCTCCAACTAGTGGAGGACCATGATTCGTCCCAGTGAGCCAGTACGCCAGCCCATCCAGCGGTCCGCCCAGGTCAATGATGCCCTGTTGTCCCTCCCGGACAAATATGACGGGACTCCATCGAAATGCCGTGGCTTCCTACTCCAGTGCTCTATTTATTTCATCCACCAGACAGGAGCCCCCACCACCGAGAGGTCCAAGGTTGCCATGGTCATTTACCTGATGACCAGACGGGCTTTGGAGTGGGCTACGGCCGTCTGGGAGAGAGGAGAGGAGGAGCCAAGTTCCTATGAGAGGTTCATGGCTCTGTTCAGGGAGGTCTTTGATCATTCCATCTGAGGGCAGAGAGGAAGGTGAGCGACTACTCTAACTCCTGCAGGGTACCCAGACCGCTGTGGAGTATGCCCTCACCTTCCGGACTGTGGCAGCCTCCAGCAGATGGAATGAGCCGGCACTCCACACTTTATTCTGAAGAGGAATGTGCAAAGAGGTCCAGACGGAGTTGGCATGTCGGGAAGACAACCTTTCCTAGGACGTGCTCATAGCGATGACCATCAGTCTGGATAACCTTCTTCGAGAGCGCCAGCACCCTCCTCGTCTCTCACCTTCCTCCTTTTGTCATCCTGAAACAGAGCTTGAATCAATGGAGGTACGGGCCACACACCTCCCCGCGACAGAGCGGCGTCGCCGGAGACGGCTGTTCCTATTGTAGTCAGGAGGGGCACCAGCTTCAGCAGTGTCTGGTTCGTTCCAACCCGGGGTCCAAAGGGACCCGCGATCATCCATCTCCCAGGGTAGGCATCAGTATTCCATCATTATTGCTTTCTGCAAAACGCTTCCTGGTTTCCATTTCACTGGCTGGCTGTCCCTCATGTGTTGTCCCTAAAGCTCTAGTGGACTCTGGTGCCGCAGGTAATTTTATCACATCGCAGCACGATTCAACATCACATTGAATAACGGATTCACTACATGGAACGACAGATATTTTCTTGTGGACTATCTAAAGAAAGATCAGGAAACATTAGCTTGCATTTATTTAACCCCTCATTTTGGTCACTACACACTTTACATATACTGTATACTTCCATTCATAGGCCTGTGGGCATCCTAAAGCAAAACAACCGATATCTACAATACCAGTCAAAAGTTTAGACAGACCTACTCAATCCAGGGTTTTTCTTTATTTTTATGAATTAACACATATTGAATCATGTTTGTAAAAGTGTTAAACAAATCATCATATATTTTAGATTCTTCAAAGTAGCCACACTCTCTCTTGCTGACAGCTTTGCACACTCATTCTCACAACCAGCTTCATGATGAATGCTTTTCCAACAGTCTTGAAGGAGTTCCCACATATGCTGAGCACTTGTTGGCTGCCTTTCCTTCACTCTGCATTCCAACTTATCCCAAACCATCTCAATTTGGTTGAAGTCGGGTGATTGTGGAGGCCAGGTCATCTGATGCAGCACTCCATCACTATCCTTCTTGGTCAAATAGCCCTTACACAGTTTGGAGATGTGTTTTGGGTCATTGTCCTATTGAAAAACAAGTGATAGTCCCACTAAGAGCAAACCAGCTGGGATGGCGTATCGCTGCAGAATGCTGTGGTGGCCATGCTGGTTAAGTGTGCCATTCTAAATAAATCACAGACAGTGTCACCAGCAAAGCACCACCACACCATCACATCTCCTCCTCCATGCCTCACGTTGGGAACCACAGATGCAGAGGTCATCCGTGCACCAACTCTGTGTCTCACAAAGACACAGTGTTTTGGACTCATCAGACCGAAGGACAAATTTCAACCGGTCTAATATCCATTGCTCGTGTTTTCTTTGACCCAAGCAAGTCTTTTCTTCTTATTGGTGTCCTTTTGTAGTGGTTTCTTTGCAGCAATTCGACCATGAAGGCCCTTGAATGAGTAGGTGTGTCCAAACGTTTGACTATGCGTGTTTTGTGAGAGTCACCATTGCACAGAGGGGTCATATTAGACAGAAGTTGGCAGATTGGCTGTACCGACTTCAGATGAGTTCCAAGACGCGTGTGGGAGAACACCATCGTATTCATGAGTCATCATGTGTTATGAAAATGTAGTATTTTAAACCGTATGTAACTGTCTTAGGTTCCTGGACCCCAGGAAGAGTAGATTCTCCATTGGCAGCAGATAATGGGGATCCATAATAAATACAAATACAAAAATAGAGGGGTCTATTATTACTATAGGCCAGTTGAGAACAAGTTCTCATTTACAACTGCGACCTGGCCAAGATAAAGCAAACACAGAGTTACACATGGAATAAACAAACAATATAAAAGTCTATAAACATTGTGTGCAAATGAGGTAGGATAAGGGAAGTAAGGCAATAAATAGGCCATAGTGGTGTATAGCAATTAAACACTGGTGTGAAATATGTGCAGAAGATGAGTGTGCAAGTAGAGATACTGCCTGTGTATATTGGTTCCTAACTTCCCTGAAAAGTCGCGGGGGCTATTCGATGCTAATGCATTACGCCACAGGATGTTTTTGTACTCTGGAGTGAACCAAGGGCTATATCTGTTCTTGGTTCTACATTTTTTGAATGGGGCATGTTTATTTAAGATGGTGAGGAAAGCACATGGTCTGACAAACACCACTATGGCCCTGTCTCCTTTCACCGCAGATGTGGAAGTGTGACATAGGTGGAAAAGGTGGATAAAAAATAATACAAATATTATATATATATATATACAGTGGGGCCAAAATACCAGCAACAGTGTGTGAAAACCTTGTGAAGACTTACAGAAAACGTTTGACCTTATTGCGATAAACATTTGAGATAAACTTTTGTTATTGACCAAATACTTATTTTCCACCATAATTTGCAAATAAATTCATTAAAAATCCTACAATGTGATTTTCTGGATTCTTTTTCTAATTTTGTCTGTCATAGTTGAAGTGTACCTATGATGAAAATTACAGGCCTCTCATCTTTTTAAGTGGGAGAACTTGCACAATTGGTGGCTGACTAAATACTTTTTTGCCCCACTGTATATATAGTTTAAACTGACAGATTTTGATAGGGATGTTTCTTTTTTTGTAACAGTATTTTTATTGGAATTTCACAATTTTCACCCCTATTAAGAGATACAACAACAGAGACAAAGCACACAGAACAAAAACAAGAAAAACAGCCCCCACTTACCCATATCTACGTGCATATATATACACATACATACATACACAGATATACATATACCCATGCATATACACACACATATGCATACATACACGCACGCACACACACACATATACACACCCATACATACGTACACCATTTTCCTCTTCCCGCTCGGTGCTTCTCTCACCCCATCACCATCATTGCGTCTCTCAATACATACATTTTAAACAAACTTACAAATAGAAATTAAACAAAAAAGCTCAGTTTAAACCAAGAGGTTAGGTTCCACACATGGAACATACAGTGTAGTTCTGAAATACATAGATCCCTGCCATTCTAAGAGAATCCTTGCAGCATAATAGCTGATACCTCAGATTCTAGGTAATTTAGATAAGGTTCCCATACTTTGTAGAACTGGTCTATTTTAGAATGCAATGTACATGTCAGATATTCCAGAGGCACCCATTCAAATAGTATCTTATGCCAATCTTTAATAGAAGGAACCTTATCACTAATCCACTGTAAAAGGATGTTTTTCCTCGCTGCGAAGGTAAGGATGTTGTAAAGCCTCCTTTTACAGACATAAGTAACATGCCTACTAGGGAGACCTAACAGTTAAGAAACTGGGTCCAATTCTAGATCAACCCCTAGGATCTTTTCAATTTCTTGCAGGACACCAGACCAGTATCTTTGTATTTTGGTACATGACCATAAACAATGCGTTAGGGTGCCTGTATCAGTTTTGCATTTAAGACACTGAGGGGAAGAGGAAGTGGGGCTAAAAGCATGTCTGCGATTTGGGGATATATGCAATCTGTGTATTATTCTTCATTGGATGGCTCTAGTACGGTTACATATAGATATTGTTTTTGCATATCTCCAAATGTCCTCCCACATCTCTTCGTCAATAGTAACAGACAATTCTTTGTCCCACAATTGTTTCACCCTCTGTGTGTTGACAGCAGAAAAGGACCTTAAAGTATCATAAAACAGACTTACAGACATTTTCCTTTGTGGGAAAAAAAGCATTCTTTCAATGACAGACACATCAGGGTTACCAATTAAGGTGGTGCTCTCCAGAATATAATGTCTTACTTGTAGGAAGCGGAAAAAGTCCTGCTTTGGGAGTCGATATTTCTCGACCATCTGCTCAAATGACAACAAAATCTTATCAGCAAATAGCCTGCGTATGCCCTTATTAAGCCATAAGTTAAAGCCAGCATCCAGCAATCCTGGACTGAAATCTGGGTTGTTAAGAATTGGGGTAAGAGCAGAGGTTAGTTTGGACCTTCCCAGGAAGCGTTGAACTGACCTCCATACTTTGAGTGTGTTAAGTGTAACGGGATTATTGCAGTGATCTTCTACAGACTTGAAACTTCTGAAAAATAAAAGATCCTGTAAGGGGTATTTTGAAAGAGAAGTCTCAATGTCTAACCACATAGAGGAGTCATCATTTGTGATCCAGTCAGAAATATAACAAAGGTGGGCACACCATTGATAGAACCTGATATTGGGCAGGTCCAAGCCGCCCATAGAACTTGGCAGCTGCAATATTGCCATCTTAAGTCTTGGCTTGCGTTTACTCCATATAAAGGAACTTAGCCATCCATTTACATCCTTTATTACCTTATTGGAGAGTAATACTGGGATCATTTGGATTGGGTAAAGTAGTCTAGGTAAAACGTTCATTTTCAAGAGGGATATTCTACCCAACCAAGAAATCGGGAGAGAGTTCCAGCGCTCCTGTCTTATTGTATCAAACAAGGGAACAAAATTGGCTTTGTACATTAGCTGGAATTTAGGAGTTACAAATATACCCAGATACATTAAACCTGAGGGAGACCATTTAAAAGGGAAGGGGGGAGAAGTATTAGGTACAGAGTGTAGGCTACCAAGTGGCATAGACTCTGACTTAGTAAGGTTAATCTTGTAGCCTGAGAATCCGCTGAATAATTCAATAATATTAATAAGAGATGTAATTGAAGTCTCGGGACTAGAGATGAATATCAGGACATCATCAGCATACAAGCTTATTTTATGGTGAACATCACCAATGAGCAGCCCCTGTATAGCAGGCGTTACCCTGATGGCCTCGGCCAGTGGTTCCATAACGAGTGCAAAGACGGGGGGGGGATAAAGGACAGCCCTGTCTGGTACCTCTGTGTATAGAGAAGAGGAGAGGGGATAAAGGACAGCCCTGTCTGGTACCTCTGTGTATAAAGAAGAGGAGAGGGGATAAAGGACAGCCCTGTCTGGTACCTCTGTGTATAGAGAAGAGGAGAGGGGACAAAGGACAGCCCTGTCTGGTACCTCTGTGTATAGAGAAGAGGAGAGGGGATAAAGGACAGCCCTGTCTGGTACCTCTGTGTATAGAGAAGCTATTTGACCGTAGCCCATTAGTCAGGACAGCAGCCTGAGGATCATCATATAAAACTTTCACCCATTTTATAAAGTTGTCCCCCAGACCAAATTTATTTAGAGCAAATAATAGGTAAGACCACTCCACACGATCAAATGCTTTCTAAGCATCTAGGGAGAGCACAAGACCATCCACAGCACTTTGATGGTAGGCTTGAATTACATTAAGAAGACGCCTGATGTTGTTGCATGACTTACGGCCCCTAATGAAGCCAGTTTGGTCTCCTTTCACAATTAGTGGCAATGGGTCCTCTAATCTTGTGGCTAGAATTTTAGAAATCTATTTTCTATCCACATTCAGAAGGGAAATTGGTCTGTACGAGGAACAAGACTCTGGACATTTTCCCTTTTTGAGAATAAGTGAAATGTTGGCTTCTCTCAGGGTTTGAGGGAGTTGGTCATTTGAAAATGAGCGGTTAAACATATCACGCAATGGCTCAAGGATCAGGCCATGGAACTCTTTATAGAACTCACTACAAAACCCGTCTGGTCCTGGGGCCTTACCATTTTGCAGATTATTAATTGCGAACATTATCTCTTCCTTGGTAATAGGGGCATTAAGGAGGGACCTCTGTTCTTCGGAGATAGTAGGGAGCTCAATCTTACAAAAGAAGTTCTCCATTAATTTGGGTGCATTCTTTGGCAGTTCTGAGGCATAAAGGTTTGTATAAAATTTCTTAAATGAGTCACTTATCAATTTATTTTCATTTAAATGATTACCATCAGAATCAGTAATAGTAGCAATTGACTGAGTCAGCCCTCTTTTTAGCTAGGTATGCCAAGTACTTTCCTGGCTTATCGCCATGTTCATATAGCTTTTGCCTGACAAATCTCATTTTCTTTTCAGCGTCCTGTGTTAGGAGAGAGTCTAACGTTGATCTAATTACTTCTTCACAACAGTATCTCGGACCTGCCTGGTGTGTTCCTTGTTCTTCATGATGCTCTCTGCGCTTTTAACGGACCTCTGAGACTATCACAGTGCAGGTGCATTTATACGGAGACTTGATTACATACAGGTGGATTGTATTTATCATCATTAGTCATTTAGGTCAACATTGGATCATTCAGAGATCCTCACTGAACTTCTGGAGAGAGTTTGCTGCACTGAAAGTAAAAGGGGTGAATAATTTTGCACACCCAATTTTTCAGTTTTTGATTTGTTAAAAAAGTTTGAAATATCCAATAAATGTCGTTCCACTTCATGATTGTGTCCCACTTGTTGTTGATTCTTCACAAAAAAATACAGTTTTATATCTTTATGTTTGAAGCCTGAAATGTGGCAAAAGGTCGCAAAGTTCAAGGGGCCCGAATACTTTCGCAAGGCACTCTATCTCAGCCTGAGCTATAGCGGCTATTACTTTAGCAAGAAAAATAATAAAGATACGAATATTACTGAGCCGGAGTACGTGAGGACTCACACCACTGTTTCATGATCAGATTCAACCAAAAATAAACAAAATTATTCAATGCTGTGGAGGTGCAGCTTAGAGTTATTTACCCGAGAGAGTCAATAAACGCAGCAGCCTCTTCAGGTGTGTAGAGCTTTTTAGGTGATCCGTTGACCATAATCTTCAATGTGGCCGGGTACAACAGTGCGTAGTCCATCTTCATTCTCCTGAGTCGAGCCTTCGCCTCATCAAACGCTTTGCGTCTTCATACAACCGCTGTGGAGTAATCATTGAAGAATGAGACCTTTGGACCTTTATGTTGACTACCATCAGAGCCGAAGTTTCTAGCCACATCCATGACGCGCTGCTTGTCGGTGAAGTTGTGGAACTTTATGACCACCGACCGTGGGCGTTGATTGGGGCCCGGTATCGGTGCTTGAGTGCGATGGGCTCCATTGGGATGGGATCCATTCCTCAAATAATTTTACTGAACGTGTTCCTTCAGAATTTTCCGGGAGTCCCACAACACGAATATTGCATCTGCGTCCTCGATTATCCAAGTCGTCAATGTGCTCCGCCATTTCACGCATCTGTTTCTCAAGTGCTTTTATCTTAGCGTCCATAGATGTAGTTGAAGTTTCCACTGCAGCAATTCTTCCTTCCACCTCAACAACACGTTGCACAATGCTCTGTATTTCAGCTGAATGGCCTGCTATTGCTTCCAAGACCGTTCTTATCTTAGCATCGATCACTTTAGTAATGTTATCAGTCATCTTTTGAATCATCAGGTCCATTGTGCCTGGGTCCGCAATGGTGTTAGCTAGCTCCTCATGCACATCCACAGGGGTGGTGGTTTTGGTCGACTTCTTAGTAGTTCTATTGGGCATGTTGTCTGAGATTTTTGTGAAATAGTCGTCAAGACTCACTATATGGTAACTTATTTAGCCAATTCTACCACTTTTTCAAGCTAGGAGATTAATGTAAGAATATAAATTTACGAATGCCATGAGAGCTCGCTGAAACACCGTGTTCTCTCTATGGCGCCATTTTGTCCCCCTCGATTGGGATGTTTCTATTATGCTATTTAGTTTTCTGCGTCAACGCGGACATCGACCTTCATTTTTTAAATATAAAAGAACAACATTAAAGAAAGGATAATTATTTTTTATTTTTCATTTATTTAACTTTTATTTAACTAGACAAGTCAGTTAAGAACAAATTCTTATTTACAATGACGGCCTACCCCGAACCCTAACCCGGACGATGCTGGGCCAATTGTGCGCCGCCCTATGGGACTCCCAAGTACGGCCAGTTGTGAAACAGCTTGCAATCGAACCAGGGTCTGTAGTGACACCTCTAGCACTGAGATGCTGCACCACTCGGGAGCCCAATTAACCAGTTGGAGCTAGGGGGGCGCTATTTCATTATTGGATAAAAAAAACGTGCCCGTTTTAAGCGCAATATTTTGTCACAAAAAGATGACTATGCATATAATTGCCAGCTTTGGAAAGAAAACACTCTGACGTTTTCAAAACTGCAAAGATATTATCTGTGGGTGCCCCAGAACTGATCTTACAGGCGAAACCAAGATGCAACTTCAAACAGGAAATGAGCAGGATTTTTGAGGCTCTGTTTTCCATTGTCTCCTTATATGGCTGTGAAAGCGCCACGAATTAGCCTGCCCTTTCTATCGTTTCTCCAAGTTGTCTGCAGCAGTGTGACGTATTTGTAGGCATATCATTGGAAGATTGGCCATAAGAGACTACATTTACCAGAGGTCCGCCCAGTGTCCTTTGTTGAAATTGTTGCGTAATCTCCAAGCTGCTCGCATTCATCCATGTGATTGAGACAGAGAGGAGACTTCCAGGAATTATATAACATGAAGAGATATGTGAAAAACACCTTGAGGATTGATTCTAAACAACGTTTACCATGTTTCAGTTGATATTATGGAGTTAATGTGGAAGAAAGTTTGGCGTTTGGATGAATTAATTTTTGTTTTTTTTTGGTAGCCAAACATGACGCAGAAAACGGACCGATTTCTCTTGCACTACTAATCTTTCAGGAAAACTGAACATTTGCTATCTAACTGAGAGTCTCCTCATTGAAAACATCCGAAGTTCTTCAAAGGTAAATGATTTATTGAATGTTTTTGCTGGTTTTTGTGAAAATGTTGCCTGCTAATGCTAACGCTAAATGCTAATGCTAAATGCTAACGCTAAATGCTAAATGCTAGTTTGCTATGGTTGAGAAGCATATTTTGAAAATCTGAGATGACAGTGTTGTTAACAAAAGGCTAAACTTGAGAGCAAATAGATTCATTTCATTTCATTTGCGATTTTCATGAATAGTTAACGTTGCGTTATGGTAATGAGCTTGAGGCTGTATTCACGATCCCGGATCCGGGATGGCTCGACGCAAGAAGTTAAACAAAAAGGGAAACAACAAAATGACAACATCAACAACAAAACTAAAAATACCTTGTAAATACCTTTATCTCCAGGACAAAGATATAGAGGAACCAGAGTATCATGGCACAGCCTCGCTTGGCGGTCCGTACCTCGGCCCCGACCCAAACCGCCACGTACCGCAACACGATGAGGAAGCAGAGGTCCCCTACCATCACCATGATACAGATACCTGTTCCCCAGAAAAATGTATTATTATTTATAATAATAATGGTACAGGTAGTACACGTTGGTTTAGAATTGTGTTTTTGTCTCATGTTCCTGCACTATGGTTGTTAGAATTGTGTTTTTGTCTCATTCTACTGCACTATGGCTGTTAGAATTGTGTTTTTGTCTCATTCTACTGCACTATGGTTGTTAGAATTGTGTTTTTGTCATTCTCATTCTACTGCACTATGGTTGTTAGAATTGTGTTTTTGTCTCATTCTACTGCACTATGGTTGTTAGAATTGTGTTTTTGTCATTCTCATTCTACTGCACTATGGTTGTTAGAATTGTGTTTTTGTCTCATGTTCCTGCACTATGGCTGTTAGAATTGTGTTTTTGTCTCATTCTACTGCACTATGGTTGTTAGAATTGTGTTTTTGTCTCATTCTACTGCACTATGGTTGTTAGAATTGTGTTTTTGTCTCATTCTACTGCACTATGGTTGTTAGAATTGTGTTTTTGTCTCATGTTCCTGCACTATGGTTGTTAGAATTGTGTTTTTGTCTCATTCTACTGCACTATGGTTGTTAGAATTGTGTTTTTGTCTCATTCTACTGCACTATGGTTGTTAGAATTGTGTTTTTGTCTCATTCTGCACTATGCACTATGGTTGTTAGAATTGTGTTTTTGTCTCATTCTACTGCACTATGGTTGTTAGAATTGTGTTTTTGTCATTCTCCTGCACTATGGTTGTTAGAATTGTGTTTTTGTCATTCTCCTGCACTATGGTTGTTAGAATTGTGTTTTTGTCTCATGTTCCTGCACTATGGTTGTTAGAATTGTGTTTTTGTCTCATTCTACTGCACTATGGTTGTTAGAATTGTGTTTTTGTCATTCTCATTCTACTGCACTATGGTTGTTAGAATTGTGTTTTTGTCTCATGTTCCTGCACTATGGTTGTTAGAATTGTGTTTTTGTCTCATTCTACTGCACTATGGTTGTTAGAATTGTGTTTTTGTCATTCCTGCACTATGGTTGTTAGAATATTCTGCACTATGGTTGTTAGAATTGTGTTTTTGTCTCATGTTCCTGCACTATGGTTGTTAGAATTGTGTTTTTGTCTCATTCTACTGCACTATGGTTGTTAGAATTGTGTTTTTGTCTCATTCTACTGCACTATGGTTGTTAGAATTGTGTTTTTGTCTCATTTCCTGCACTATGGTTGTTAGAATTGTGTTTTTGTCATTCTCATTCTATTCTGCACTATGGTTGTTAGAATTGTGTTTTTGTCTCATGTTCCTGCACTATGGCTGTTAGAATTGTGTTTTTGTCTCATTCTACTGCACTATGGTTTTTGTCTCATTCTCCTGCAGGTTGTTAGAATTGTGTTTTTGTCTCATTCTACTGCACTATGGTTGTTAGAATTGTGTTTTTGTCTCATTCTACTGCACTATGGTTGTTAGAATTGTGTTTTTGTCTCATTCTACTGCACTATGGTTGTTAGAATTGTGTTTTTGTCTCATTCTACTGCACTATGGTTGTTAGAATTGTGTTTTTGTCTCATTCTACTGCACTATGGTTGTTAGAATTGTGTTTTTGTCTCATTCTACTGCACTATGGTTGTTAGAATTGTGTTTTTGTCTCATTCTACTGCACTATGGTTGTTAGAATTGTGTTTTTGTCTCATTCTACTGCACTATGGTTGTTAGAATTGTGTTTTTGTCTCATTCTACTGCACTATGGTTGTTAGAATTGTGTTTTTGTCTCATTCTCCTGCACTATGGTTGTTAGAATTGTGTTTTTGTCTCATTCTCCTGCACTATGGTTGTTAGAATTGTGTTTTTGTCATTCTCATTCTCCTGCACTATGGTTGTTAGAATTGTGTTTTTGTCGACTATGGTTGTGTTTTTTTTGTCTCATTCTACTGCACTATGGTTGTTAGAATTGTGTTTTTGTCATTCTCATTCTCATTCTCCTGCACTATGGTTGTTAGAATTGTGTTTTTGTCATTCTCATTCTCATTCTCCTGCACTATGGTTGTTAGAATTGTGTTTTTGTCTCATTCTACTGCACTATGGCTGTTAGAATTGTGTTTTTGTCTCATTCTACTGCACTATGGTTGTTAGAATTGTGTTTTTGTCTCATTCTACTGCACTATGGTTGTTAGAATTGTGTTTTTGTCTCATGTTACTGCACTATGGTTGTTAGAATTGTGTTTTTGTCTCATGTTCCGGCACTATGGCTGTTAGAATTGTGTTTTTGTCTCATTCTACTGCACTATGGCTGTTAGAATTGTGTTTTTGTCATTCTCCTGCACTATGGTTGTTAGAATTGTGTTTTTGTCATTCTCATTCTCCTGCACTATGGTTGTTCGAATTGTGTTTTTGTCTCATTCTACTGCACTATGGTTGTTCGAATTGTGTTTTTGTCTCATGTTCCTGCACTGTGGTTGTTAGAATTGTGTTTTTGTCATTCTCATTCTCCTGCACTATGGTTGTTCGAATTGTGTTTTTGTCTCATTCTACTGCACTATGGTTGTTAGAATTGTGTTTTTGTCATTCTCCTGCACTATGGTTGTTAGAATTGTGTTTTTGTCTCATTCTCCTGCACTATGGTTGTTAGAATTGTGTTTTTGTCTCATGTTACTGCACTGTGGTTGTTAGAATTGTGTTTTTGTCATTCTCCTGCACTATGGTTGTTAGAATTGTGTTTTTGTCATTCTCCTGCACTATGGTTGTTAGAATTGTGTTTTTGTCTCATTCTCCTGCATTATGGTTGTTAGAATTGTGTTTTTGTCATTCTCAAGCTCCTGAATTGTGTTAATAATTCATTATTATGTCCTATGAATTTTATGCTTCATTTGTAAACATGGCACCCTTGTAAAAGAGACATCGGACTCAATGGAACTTCCCTGACTGAAAATAGGTTTCATTATAATAATAATAATAATACCTATCTTCCTGGGCCCGTGGTTCTGTTCCACCAGATAGGCATCGATCAGGGCCATACTGCTCATGATCAGTAGGGTGGACAGGCAGATATGGGGCTGGTTGGTAGGAGGGGGGGGCACCATCATGACTGGGGCAGGAGGAGGTCTGTTAGGGAGAGTGTAGGGTGGTCCTCTGCTAAATAAAGGCAGGTTAGACTGTTACAGTATACGGTAATGCCTAGTTAAATAAATAAAACAAATGTTCCACTCCATGGCTGGGGTTTTCACGAGGGGAGGGAGGAGGGGTTAGGAGAAGATTTGTGGAGGAGGGAGGGTTTAGGAGATTTGTGGAGGAGGGAGGTGGAAGGAGGAGATTTGTGAAGGAGGGAGGGATTAGGCGATTTGTGGAGGAGGAGGAGGGAGGTGGAAGGAGGGGGTAGGAGGAGATTTGTGGAGGAGGGAGGGAGGTAGGTAGGAGAAGGGAAGGCGGGAGGTTTGTGGAGGAGGGGTATGGAGGGTCTTCAGTAGACAGTAGTTTCTCTCTCAATGCCTGCTGGCTGGGCTGTTTGACAGTAATGCTGCATAGTTCTGCACTTGGTAAGGTTGTGGGGGAAGGAGTCACCAAAGATCTTTAGTCTCCCAGTATGGGGATAGTTTAGACAGTAGTGCTCCTCTCCATGGCTTTTTAAAGAAAATATTGAACCTTTATTTTTACCAGGAAGACCAGTTGAGAACAAGTTCTCATTTACAACTGCGACCTGGCCAAGATAAAGAAAAGGAGTGCAACAAAAACAACAACACAGAGTTACACATGGAGTAAACAAACGTACAGTCAATAACACAATAGAAAAATCTATGTGCAGTGTGTGCAAATGTAGTAAGATTAGAGGGGTAAGGCAATAAATAGGCCATAGTGGTGGAATAATTACAATGTAGCATTAACACTGGAGTGATAGATTTGTAGATGATGATGTGCAAGTAGAGATACTGGGGTGCAAAATAAATAATAATATGGGGATGATGTAGTTGGGTGGGCTATTTACAGATGGGCTGTGTACAGGTACAGTGATTGGTAAACTGCTCTGACAGCTGATGCTTAAAGTTAGAGAGGGAGATATGAGTCTCCAGCTTCAGTGATTTTTGCAATCACTCCTCTCCTGGCTGTTACTGTTAGACCCTGTAGTATTCTGGCTATTAGAGAAAGGTGCTCCCTCCCCTGTGTTTGCTGTTACTGTTAGTGTTACTTCCTCCCCTGTGTTGGTTGTTACTGTTAGAGAGTGTTACTCCCTCCCCTGTATTGGCTGTTACTGTTAGAGAGTGTTACTCCTTCCACTGTGTTGGCTGTTACAGTTAGAGCGTGGTGCTCCCCCTCTCTTGGTCAACAGCCAGGTTACTAATAGGATTTCCACAGATCAATCAATCCTGGGCGAGAGGCTGAAGCAGAGACATCTCTGAGCCAGAGACACCTACAGACAGACACGCAGTGACCCAGAGTTAGTAAATTGTGTTGCTTGGCAAGAGGTCTGTAAACAAACAACATGCCTCACCACCGACGATGTGATCAATCTGAGTTACTGTATTCTAATATCCTATAATATCCTCTACAGTTTGTCCCTTTTAATTATAATACCAAAGGCTTATTTTAATTAACATTGCAAACGTGCTGCAATGTTTTTGAGTTGTGTTTTCCTATCATTGCACTGAGTGGCTGGAGAGAGAGAGGGCAAGAGAGAGTGAAATAGAGAGAGACTGAGAGAGAGCAAAATAGAGAGAGAGAGAGAGAGAGCGAAATAGAGACAGAGAGAGCAAAATAGAGAGACAGAGAGAGGTAGGCTACTTGTCTACTTACTTCTGTCTGTCTGTCTGTCTTGTGTCTGTCTGTCTCGTGCTCATTTGTGCTGATAGCTTCCATCCATTGAGCTGTTCAGAGCCCAGTGATGGTGAGGTTGTAGGTTCAGAGTCCTCCGAGCCCAGTGATGAGGTCCAGAGAAGTGGTTAGGAGTCCAGTGGTTGTAGGTTCAGAGTCCTGTGTTGGGGTCCAGAGAAGAGTTTAGGAGCCCAGTGGTTATAGGTTCAGAGTCCTCCGAGCCCAGTGATGAGGTCCAGAGAAGAGGTTAGGAGCCCAGTGGTTATAGGTTCAGAGTCCTCCCAGCCCAGTGATGAGGTCCAGAGAAGAGGTTAGGAGCCCAGTGGTTATGGGTTCAGAGTCCTCAGAGCAGTGGTTATAGGTTCAGAGTCCTCAGAGCAGTGGTTATGGGTTCAGAGTCCTCAGAGTCCAGTGGTTATAGGTTCAGAGCCCTTGGAACCCAGTGGTTATAGGTTCAGAGCCCTTAGAGCCCAGTGGTTATAGGGTCAGAGTCCTCGGAGTCCAGTGGTTATAGGTTCAGAGCCCTTAGAGCCCAGTGGTTATAGGTTCAGAGCCCTTGGAGCCCAGTGGTTATAGGTTCAGAGTCCTCAGAGCAGTGGTTATGGGTTCAGAGTCCTCAGAGCAGTGGTTATAGGTTCAGAGTCCTCAGAGCAGTGGTTATGGGTTCAGAGCCCTTAGAGCCCAGTGGTTATAGGTTCAGAGCCCTTAGAGCCCAGTGGTTATAGGTTCAGAGCCCTTGGAGCCCAGTGGTTATAGGTTCAGAGCCCAGCTATAATCCATCAGAAACCCGAGAGCTGCTTCTCTCTCATGTTAATAATCCAACAGTCGTGGATATGTCTTTAAGCTGGTGAGAAATACCAAAATATCCTAGTGATGATCCACATAGCAGTCAGACTGAATCAGAGATGTTATCTTAATGGTCAAAGACCCTTTCAGTTTATACATACACCTTATTATCCTTGTTTGAAGCTCCACTCACGACCACATCAAAAGAAAAGCTATTCCTGTTGAAAAACAAGTCCCAACGTATTGTTGTCATCCTCTAAAAAATATAGTTCTCCCCGAAAAGCCAATCATACTGTCTGTCTGTCTGTCTGTCTGTCTGTCTGTCTGTCTGTCTGTCTGTCTGTCTGTCTGTCTGTCTGTCTGTCTGTCTGTCTGTCTGTCTGTCTGTCTGTCTGTCTGTCTGTCTGTCTGTCTGTCTGTCTGTCTGTCTGTCTGTCTGTCTGTCTGTCTGTCTGTCTGTCTGTCTGTCTGTCTGTCTGTCTGTCTGTCTGTCTGTCTGTCTGTCTGTCTGTCTGTCTGTCTGTCTGTCTGTCTGTCTGTCTGTCTGTCTGTCTGTCTGTCTGTCTGTCTGTCTGTCTGTCTGTCTGTCTGTCTGTCTGTCTGTCTGTCTGTCTGTCTGTCTGTCTGTCATCCTTTGAATGCAGCGAGTGTCCTCCTCAGATCCGCGGGCCGGTGTGTTTGTAATAGAAAAAGGGTATGTGTGTGTTCTCTGTGTGTCTCTCAGCTGTCTAGGTGGCTGTCTCTCACTGAGTCTCTGACTCCAGGTAGTTTCATGGTCACGGTGCCTCTCTCTCTCTCCTCCTGCCAGGATATTACAACAGGAGCAACAGGACCGGTAGCTCCTCTGTCTTCTCAGTCCTCAGCATAGTCTGGTCCGTCTGCCACATCTCTGCTAGAATTGGTACTGCCTCTCCTCTCTATCTGCTCTGACTGACTCCTTTGGTTGTTTGTCCTTCTCTTCCTTCTCTTCCTCCTGCTGCTGCTCCTATAAAGGCACAAACTGAGTGACGCTGACACCCGGTAGACCACAGCTGCAGAGAGAGAGGGAAGGAGGGAGGAGAGAGAGACACGTATCCAGGAGCGGAGGGAAAAGCAGGGAAGAAGAACCAGCATTGTGCAGCTTCAATGAATGGTGCTCTCTCTCTTTCTCAAATAAAATTGAATAAAATGGTATTTGTCACATCCACCAACTACAACAGGTGTAGACTTTACCGTGAAAATGCTTGCTTACAAGCGCTTACCAAAGATGCAGAGTTAAAAAATAACAATAAAAAGACAAATAGTATAACATGAGGAATAAAATACACAATAATGGAGCTATTTACAGGAAGTACCAGATCACAATGGAGCTACTGTATATACAGGAAGTACCAGATCAATGTGGAGCTATATACAGGAAGTACCCGTACCAGATCAATGTGGAACTATATACAGAAAGTACCATACCAATGTGGAGCTATATACAGGAAGTACCAGTACCAGATCAATGTGGAGCTATATACAGGAATTACCAGATCAATGTGGAGCTATATACAGGAAGTACCAGTACCAGATCAATGTGGAGCTATATACAGGAAATACCAGTACCATATCAATGTGGAGCTATAAACAGGAAGTACAAGTACCAGATCAATGTGGAGCTATATACAGGAAGTACCAGTACCAGATTAATGTGGAGCTATATACAGGAATTACCAGTACCAGATCAATGTGGAGCTATATACAGGAATTACCAGTACCAGATTAATGTGGAGCTATATACAGGAATTACCAGATCAATGTGGAGCTATATACAGGAAGTACCAGTACCAGATCAATGTGGAACTATATACAGCTATAATAAAGTAAATACCAGAGAAGCAATACTGTATACAGGAAGTAACACATCAACGTGGAACTATATACAGGAATTACCAGGTCAATATGGAACAACATACAGGCAGTACCAGATCAATGTGGCACTATTTACAGGAAGAACCAGTACCAGATCAATGTGGAGCTATATACAGGAATTACCAGCTCAATATGGAACAACATACAGGCAGTACCAGATCAATGTGGCACTATTTACAGGAAGAACCAGTACCAGATCAATGTGGAGCTATATACAGGAATTACCAGGTCAATATGGAACAACATACAGGCAGTACCAGATCAATGTGGCACTATTTACAGGAAGAACCAGTACCAGATCAATGTGGAGCTATATACAGGAATTACCAGGTCAATATGGAACAACATACAGGCAGTACCAGATCAATGTGGCACTATTTACAGGAAGAACCAGTACCAGATCAACGTGGATGTGTAGTTGAAGTCGGAAGCTTACAAACACTTAGGTTGGAGTCATTAAAAATCGTTTTTTAACCACTACACAAATGTCTTGTTAACCTGTTGCGACGAGCCATCCCGGATCCGGGATCGTGAATACAGCCTCAAGCTCATTACCATAACGCAACGTTAACTATTCATGAAAATCGCAAATGAAATGAAATCAATATGCTAGCTCTCAAGCTTAGATTTTTGTTAACAACACTGTCATCTCAGATTTTCAAAATATGCTTCTCAACCATTGCAAAACAAGCATTTGTGTAACACTATTGATAGCTAGCATAGCATTTAGCGTAGCATTTAGCGTTAGCATTCAGCAGGCAACATTTTCACAAAAACCAGAAAAACATTCAAATAAAATCATTAACCTTTGAAGAACAGATGTTTTCAATGAGGAGACTCTCAGTTAGATAGCAAATGTTCAGTTTTTACAAAAATATTATTTGTTTAGGACTATAGAGGCTATAAAAGTAGCGAGGCTACATACAGACACCGGTTAGTCAGGCTGATTGTGGTAGTATGTACATGTAGATATGGTTAAAGTGACTATGCAAATATGACGAACAGAGAGTAGCAGTAGCGTAAAAGAGGGGTTGGCTGGTGGTGAATGGCAGGACACAATGCAGATAGCCCGGTTAGCCAATGTGTGGGAGAACTGGTTGGTCGGCCCAATTGAGGTAGAATGTACATGAATGTATAGTTAAAGTGACTATGCATATATGATAAACAGAGAGTAGCAGCAGCGTAAAAAGATGGGTTGGGGGGGCACACAATGCAAATAGTCCAGGTAGCCATTTGATTACCTGTTCAGGAGTCTTATGGCTTGCGGGTAAAAGCTGTTGAGAAGCCTTTTTGTCCTAGACTTGGCACTCCGGTACCGCTTGCCATGCGGTAGTAGAGAGAACAGTATATGACTGGGATGGCTAGGGTCTTTGACAATTTTTAGGGCCTTCCTCTGACACCGCCTGGTGTAGAGGTCCTGGAAGGCAGGCAACTTAGCCCCAGTGATGTACTAGAGCATACGCACCACCCTCTGTAGTGCCTTGCGGTCAGAGGCCGAGCAATTGCCGTACCAGGGAGTGATGCAACCATGCTTTCGATGTTGAAGCTGTAGAACCTTTTGAGGATCTCAGGACCCATGCCAAAACGTTTTAGTTTCCTGAGGGGGAATAGGCTTTGTCGTGCCCTCTTTACGACTGTCTTGGTGTGTTTGGACCATTGTAGTTGGCTGTTGATGTGGACACCAAGGAACTTGAAGCTCTCAACCTGCTCCACTACAGCCCGTCGAAGAGAATGGGGCATGCTCGGTCCTCCTTTTCCTGTAGTCTCCTTAGTCTTGGTTACGTTGAGGGACAGGATGTTATTCTAGCACCACAATGCCTACTCCACCCATGCTCTACTAAGGTTTTCCAGAACACGGCTTTGACCTACAACAGTGGCTACTGTAATTAAATCAAATCAAATTGTATTGGTCACATACACATGGTTAGCAGATGTTACTGCTAGTGTAGCGATTTGCTTGTAGGGTATGTTGGTATTGTACTTCAAACTATGTGTAGGCAGGTTTCTTAGGATTCAAACCTTCTTAAACAGCCTGTCTAGGAGTGACTAGGCATCAGGATAGATAACAATAAGTGTAAATTAACAAACAGAAGAGCAACAGCAAATTATGTGTGTGAGTGTGCGTGCTTGTGTGTGTCTTTTCACTCTGCAATCACACCTGCAGCTGTCACGCCCTGACCGTAGAGCTTTTTATGTCTCTATTTTGGTTTGGTCAGGGTGTGATTTGGGTGAGCATTCTATGTTCCTTTTTCTATGTTTTTGTATTTCTTTGTTTCTTTGTTTTGGCCGGGTATGGTTCTCAATCAGGGACAGCTGTCTATCGTTGTCTCTAATTGGGAACTGTACTTAGGTAGCTTTTTCCCACAGGGTTGTTGTGGGTAGTTCATTTCTGTTTAGTGTTTTGCACCTTTCAGGACTGTTTCGGTTATTCCCTTTGTTATTTTGTTATTAGTGTTCAGTTTTAATAAAGTAAGCATGAACACTTACCACACTGGGCTTTGGTCCGATGATTCCTCATCTTCCGACAATGAATACCGTTACAGTAGCCCAGTACATGTGACTATTAAACACTCAATCTCTGAATGTGTGAGGGATTTGTGTGGGAGTGACAGCGTAGTGTGTGTATGATTGTGTATATGGTATGTATATAACGTGAGTGTGCGTAGGGTCAGTGCAGATAGTTTGGGTATCATTAATTGTCTATTTAGCAGTCTGGCTATTTAGCAGTCTTATTGCTGTCTCAGAACCTGCTGCCTCAGAGCCTCCAGTACTGTTTCTCCCCACCCTGCCCTTGGTCTGCTTCCCCCTTTCTCTCCCTTCTTCCACCTGTGTTTCATCACCCCCTTCCCCTGCATCTCTCTGCCTCCACCCTTTCTCCTTTTCCTCCCCCTCCCCCTCCCCCTCTAATCCCTCTTCCCTCCTTGTGTATTATGAAGCCAAGCTCAATGATATAAAGAATAATGGAAAACATTTTTGGAGTACTTTAAATGGACTTATGGGCAGAAAGACACATTCAACTCTATCTTTCATCAAATCATATGGTTTATTCATCATAAACCCACTTAATGTTGCCAATTACTTTAATGATTGCTAAGTGGGCAAACTCAGGCAGGAAATGTCATTCATGCATTAAAGAAAATAACTCTGAAAGAAAAGAAAAAATATATATATATGCATCAGCAACCACAGCTAATAAAGTAACTGAAACCCTTAACAAAGAGTTACAGTCTGTTTTAGAATGGGTAGCCAGTAAAAAAACAGGTCCTGAACATCTCTACAACTGAACTTGTATTTGGCAGAAATCATTCTGTAAGTTCTAGTCCTCAGGTGAATCTGGTAATGAATGGTGTGGCTGTTGAACAAGTTGAGGAGACTAAATTACTTGGCGTTACCTTAGATTGTAAACTGTCATGGTCAAAACATATAGATTCAATGGTTGTGAAGATGGGGAGAGGTCTGTCCATAATAAAGAGATACTCTGCTTTTTTGACACCACACTCCAAAAAGCAATTCCTGCAGGCTCTAGTTCTGTCCAGTCATGTCCAGTTGTGTGGTCCAGTGCTGCAAGAAAATACCTAGTTAATCTGCAGTTGTCCCAGAACAGCACGTCTTGCTCTTCATTGGAATTGGCTTGTCTCTCTTGGCTAAGAGTTGAGGAGAGACTGACTGTATCACTTCTTCTTTGTTTGCATAGTCAACTTACACACACCTCTGACACGAACACCTACCCCACCAGACATGCCAGCAGGGTTCTTTTCATGGTCCCCAAATCCAGAACAAATTCAAGAAAGTGTATAGTATTATATAGAGCCATTATTGCATGGGACTCCGTTCCATCTCATATTGCTAAAATGAACAGCAGGGGGGACAAAATGGCGCCGTAGAGAGAACACAGTGTTTCAGCGAGCTCTCGTGGCATTCGTAAATTTATATTCTTACATTAATCTCCTAGCTTGAAAAAGTGGTAGAATTGGCTAAATAAGTTACCATATAATGAGTCTTGTCGACTATTTCGCAAAAATCTCCGACAACATGCCCAATAGAACTACTAGGAAGTCGACCAAAACCACCACCCCTGTGGATGTGCATGAGGAGCTAGCTAACGTTAGCGAAGCTAACACCATTGCGGACCCAGGCACAATGGACCTGATAATTCAAAAGATGACTGATAACATTACTAAAGTGATCGATGCTAAGATAAGAACGGTCTTGGAAGCAATAGCAAGCCATTCAGCTGAAATACAGAGCGTTGTGAAACGTGTTGTTGAGGCGGAAGGAAGAATTGCTGCAGTGGAAACTTCAACTACATCTATGGACGCTAAGATAAAAGCACTTGAGAAACAGGTGCGCGAAATGGCGGAGCACATTGACGACTTGGATAATCGAGGACGCAGATGCAATATTCGTGTTGTGGGACTCCCGGAAAATTCTGAAGGGACACGTTCAGTAAAATTCTTTGAGGAATGGATCCCTGGCTACCTACAAATGGACACTAAGGCTGATCGTGTGAAGCTGTACAGAGCCCATCGCTCTCAAGCACCGATACCGGGCCCCAATCAATGCCCACGGCCGGTGGTTATAAAGTTCCACAACTTCACCGACAAGCAGCGCGTCATGGATGCGGCTAGAAACATCGGCTCTGTTGGTAGTCAACATAAAGGTCCAAAGGTCTCATTATTCAATGATTACTCCACAGCGGTTGTACGAAGACGCAAAGCGTTTGATGAGGCGAAGGCTCGACTCAGGAGAATGAAGATGGACTACGCACTGTTGTACCCGGCCACATTGAAGATTATGGTCAACGGATCACCTAAAAAGCTCTACACACCTGAAGAGGCTGCTGCGTTTATTGACTCTCTCGGGTAAATAACTCTAAGCTGCACCTCCACAGCATTGGATAACTTTGCTTATTTTTGGTTGAATCTGATCATGAAACAGTGGTGTGAGTCCTCACGTACTCCAGCTCAGTAATATTCGTATCTTTATTATTTTTCTTGCTAAAGTAATAGCCACTATAGCTCAGGCTGAGATATGTGTGAACCCATATTGGTGCCCAGGCTTGGTTTTAGGTGGAAGAGCCTCAATCTTCTTCTATTGATTTTCTTTTCCATACATATAAAGGATGAGGCTATTGAGCGGCAATGCGGACTTAAGAGTCTACATTGGAGAGTTGAAATCCCCTGCATGTTAGCTAGTGGGAAAACCCCCTTTTGGATTTTTACATGTTTAATTTTTGGGTTTAGTATAGTTCGAGTTCAGGGTTCATATTTCTCGTTTATGCTCAGTGAGATGGAGGAGAGTTCAACACATGGAAAAAGGTACCACCCCACTTTTACAGTAGGATCCAGTCTGAATATGGAATGGTCAAGATACAATGGCAGATGTACGTGGAACATTAGAGGGAGCCATAACCCCATTAAGAGGAAGAAAGTATTGTCTTTTTTGAAAAAAGAAAATATTGATATTGCCCTGTTGCATGAAACGCATTTGGATGATAAGGAGCACCTGAAATTACAACAGGGAGGGTTTGATCAAGTGTTTTTCTCAGCATTTACATCCAGAAGTAGAGGTGTAGCAATTCTGGTGAAAAAGAACTTACCACTTAAGGTCTTGAATTGTGTGAAAGATAAATTTGGTCGCTTTGTTATAATTAATGGTACTTTACAAGGGCAGAACATTTCCATAATGAATATTTACTTCCCCCCTGCTCACCCCCCTGATTTCCTCACTAAGGCATTTCTAGACTTTTCAGAATTAAACTCAGACACTGCAGTGGTTGGAGGAGATTTTAACTGCTTGTTGAACCCCCTTATTGATAAGTTTCCCAGTGGTATAGCTTCACTCTCTCCTCAAGCTAAGTCACTTAAAGTTATTTGTGATGATCTGGGGTATGCGGATGTCTGGAGAGCTTTCCATCCCTCCAACAGAGAGTTCACTTTTTTCTCTGCACCTCATGGATGTCAGACTAGAATAGATTATTTTTTTTATGCCCAAGACGTCTTTGCAGTCTGTTTTATCTGCTAGGATAGGAAGCATAGTCATATCTGATCATGCTGAGGTGATCCTGGACATAAAACTCAACGGGGCATTCAATCGGTCAAGACATTGGAGGTTGAACACAACCATTCTTAAAGACCATACATTCACATCATATTTTATAACAGAGTTTAAAGCATTTTTCTCTATTAACTCTCAATCAACAGATAACCCCTCGCTCCTTTGGGAGACCTGTAAAGCGTATGCCAGGGGTCTGATTATGTCATACACAGCTACTAAGAGACGGAAAAAGCGGGAAAAGCAAAAAATGTTAGAGGGTGAATTAGGAACTAAAGAGAAGGACTACATTAAAACACCCACTCCTGCCCTATTAAAGGAAATATCAGTCATTAGATCAACGTTAGACTCTCTCCTAACACAGGACGCTGAAAAGAAAATGAGATTTGTCAGGCAAAAGCTATATGAACATGGTGATAAGCCAGGAAAGTACTTGGCATACCTAGCTAAAAAGAGGGCTGACTCTCAGTCAATTGCTACTATTACTGATTCTGATGGTAATCATTTATATGAAAATAAATTGATAAGTGACTCATTTAAGAAATTTTATACAAACCTTTATGCCTCAGAACTGCCAAAGGATGCACCCAAATTAATGGAGAACTTTGGTAAGATTGAGCTCCCTACTATCTCCGAAGAACAGAGGTCCCTCCTTAATGCCCCTATTACCAAGGAAGAGATAATGTTCGCAATTAAGAATCTGCAAAATGGTAAGGCCCCAGGACCAGACGGGTTTTGTAGTGAGTTCTATAAAGAGTTCCATGGCCTGATCCTTGAGCCATTGCGTGATATGTTTAACCACTCATTTTCAAATGACCAACTCCCTCAAACTCTGAGAGAAGCCAACATTTCACTTATTCTCAAAAAGGGAAAATGTCCAGAGTCTTGTTCCTCGTACAGACCAATTTCCCTTCTGAATGTGGATAGAAAATTGCTTTCTAAAATTCTAGCCACAAGATTAGAGGACTCATTGCCAATAATTGTGAAAGGAGACCAAACTGGCTTCATTAGGGGCCGTAAGTCATGCAACAACGTCAGGCGGCTTCTTAATGTAATTCAAGCCTACCAACAAAGTGCTGTGGATGGTCTTGTGCTCTCCCTAGATGCTGAGAAAGCATTTGATCGTGTGGGGTGGTCTTACCTATTATTTGCTCTAAATAAATTTGGTCTGGGGGACAACTTTATAAAATGGGTGAAAGTTTTATATGATGATCCTCAGGCTGCTGTCCTTACTAATGGGCTACGGTCAAATAACTTCTCTATGTCATGTTTTGTCATTTATTATCTTGTCTTGTCCCTGTGCTTCCCATTCTATTCGTTTCCCTCTGCTGGTCTTATTAGGTTCTTTCCCTCTTTCTATCCCTCTCTCTCCCCCTCCCTCTCTCACTCTCTCGCTCTCTCTTCTCTCTATCGTTCCGCTCCTGCTCCCAGCTGTTCCTATTCCCCTAATCATCATTTAGTCTTCCCACACCTGTTCCCGTTCCTTTTCCCTGATTAGAGTCCCTATTTCTCTCCTTGTTATTCGTTTCTGCCCTGTCGGTTCCTTGTCTAGAATTCACCGTGCTGTGTTTGTGTATCGCCCTGTCGTGTCGTGTTTCCCTCAGATGCTGCGTGGTGAGCAGGTGTCTGAGTCTGTTTGGTTCAAGTGCCTTCCCGAGGCAACCTGCTGTTCACCTGCTGTTCAAGATCGAGTCTCCAGTTTGTCCTCGTCATTTCGAGTGAAAGTTGTGTTTTTTTGATTGTATTTACTTTACTGGATTAAAGACTCTGTTTTCGCCAAGTCGCTTTTTGGGTCCTCTTTCACCTGCATGAAAGAAGGAACCGACCAAGGAATGGACCCAGCGACTTCAGACGCTCGTAACACTGCCGTCGAGATCCAAGGAGCCATGCTCGGCAGACACGAGCAGGAATTGTCTGCTGCTCGCCATGCCGTGGAGAACCTGGCCGCTCAGGTTTCCGACCTCTCTGGACAGTTCCAGAGTCTTCGTCTCGTGCCACCTGTTACTTCCTGGCCTGCCGAGCCTCCAGAACCTAGGGTTAATAACCCACCTTGCTACTCCGGGCAGCCCACTGAGTGCCGCTCCTTTCTCACGCAGTGTGAGATTGTGTTCTCTCTCCAACCCAACACATACTCTAGAGAGAGAGCTCGGGTTGCTTACGTCATTTCACTCCTTACTGGCCGGGCTCGAGAATGGGGCACAGCTATCTGGGAGGCAAGGGCTGATTGCTCTAACAAGTACCAGAACTTTAAAGAGGAGATGATTCGGGTTTTTGACCGTTCAGTTTTTGGTAGGGAGGCTTCTAGGGCCCTGGCTTCCCTATGCCAAGGTGAACGGTCCATAACGGATTATTCTATTGAGTTTCGCACTCTTGCTGCCTCTAGTGAGTGGAACGAGCCGGCGCTGCTCGCTCGTTTTCTGGAGGGACTCCACGCAGTGGTTAAGGATGAGATTCTCTCCCGGAGGTTCCTTCAGATGTGGACTCTTTGATTGCTCTCGCCATCCGCATAGAACGACGGGTAGATCTTCGTCACCGGGCTCGTGGAAGAGAGCTCGCATCAACGGTGTTTCCCTGCTCCGCATCGCAACCATCTCCCTCCTCTGGCTCAGAGACTGAGCCCATGCAGCTGGGAGGGATTCGCATCTCGACTAAGGAGAGGGAACGGAGGATCACCAACCGCCTGTGCCTCTATTATGGATTTGATGGACATTTTGTTAATTCATGTCCAGTAAGAGGCCAGAGCCCATCAGTAAGCGGAGGGCTACTGGTGAGCGCTACTACTCAGGTCTCTTCATCTAGATCTTGTACTACTATGTCGGTCCATCTACGCTGGACCGGTTCGGGTGCTACATGCAGTGCCTTGATTGACTCTGGGGCTGAGGGTTGTTTCATGGACGAAGCATGGGTTCGGAAACATAACATTCCTTTCAGACAGTTAGACAAGCCTACGCCCATGTTTGCCTTAGATGGTAGTCATCTTCCCAGTATCAGATTTGAGACACTACCTTTAACTCTCACAGTATCTGGTAACCACAGTGAGACTATTTCTTTTTTTGATTTTTCGCTCACCTTTCACACCTGTTGTTTTGGGTCATCCCTGGCTAGTATGTCATAATCCTTCTATTAATTGGTCTTGTAATTCTATCCTATCCTGGAACGTATCTTGTCATGTGAAGTGCTTAATGTCTGCCATCCCTCCCATTTCTTCTGTCCCCACTTCTCAGGAGGAACCTGGCGATTTGACAGGAGTGCCGGAGGAATATCATGATCTGCGCACGGTCTTCAGTCGGTCCCGAGCCAACTCCCTTCCTCCTCACCGGTCGTATGATTGTAGTATTGATCTCCTTCCGGGGACCACTCCTCCTCGGGGTAGACTATACTCTCTGTCGGCTCCCGAACGTAAGGCTCTCGAGGATTATTTATCTGTGTCTCTTGACGCCGGTACCATAGTGCCTTCTTGCCTCCTCCGGCCGGGGCGGGGTTCTTTTTTGTTAAGAAGAAGGACGGTACTCTGCGCCCCTGCGTGGATTATCGAGGGCTGAATGACATAACGGTTAAGAATCGTTATCCGCTTCCCTTATGTCATCAGCCTTCGAGATTCTGCAGGGAGCCAGGTGCTTTACTAAGTTGGACCTTCGTAACGCTTACCATCTCGTGCGCATCAGAGAGGGGGACGAGTGGAAAACGGCGTTTAACACTCCGTTAGGGCATTTTGAGTACCGGGTTCTGCCGTTTGGTCTCGCCAATGCGCCAGCTGTTTTTCAGGCATTAGTTAATGATGTTCTGAGAGACATGCTGAACATCTTTGTTTTTGTCTATCTTGACGATATCCTGATTTTTTCACCGTCACTCGAGATTCATGTTCAGCACGTTCGACGTGTTCTACAGCGCCTTTTAGAGAATTGTCTCTACGTAAAGGCTGAGAAGTGCTCTTTTCATGTCTCCTCCGTTACTTTTCTCGGTTCCGTTATTTCCGCTGAAGGCATTCAGATGGATTCCGCTAAGGTCCAAGCTGTCAGTGATTGGCCCGTTCCAAGGTCACGTGTCGAGTTGCAGCGCTTTTAGGTTTCGCAATTTCTATCGGCGTTTCATTCGTAATTTCGGTCAAGTTGCTGCCCTCTCACAGCTCTTACTTCTGTCAAGACGTGTTTTAAGTGGTCCGGTTCCGCCCAGGGAGCTTTTGATCTTCTAAAAGAACGTTTTACGTCCGCTCCTATCCTCGTTACTCCTGACGTCACTAGACAATTCATTGTCGAGGTTGACGCAGAGGTAGGCGTGGGAGCCATTCTATCCCAGCGCTTCCAGTCTGACGATAAGGTTCATCCTTGCGCTTATTTTTCTCATCGCCTGTCGCCATCTGAGCGCAACTATGATGTGGGTAACCGTGAACTGCTCGCCATCCGCTTAGCCCTAGGCGAATGGCGACAGTGGTTGGAGGGGGCGACCGTTCCTTTGTCGTTTGGACAGACCATAAGAACCTTGAGTACATCCGTTCTGCCAAACGACTTAATGCCCGTCAAGCTCGTTGGGCGTTGTTTTTCGCTCGTTTCGAGTTTGTGATTTCTTACCGTCCGGGTAGCAAGAACACCAAGCCTGATGCCTTATCCCGTCTGTTTAGTTCTTCTGTGGCTTCTACTGATCCCGTGGGGATTCTTCCTTATGGGCGTGTTGTCGGGTTAACAGTCTGGGAATTGAAAGACAGGTTAAGCAAGCACTCACGCACACTGCGTCGCCGCGCTTGTCCTAGTAACCTCCTTTTCGTTCCTGTTTCCACTGTCTGGCTGTTCTTCAGTGGGCTCACTCTGCCAAGTTAGCTGGTCATCCCGGTGTTCGAGGCACTCTTGCGTCTATTCGCCAGCGCTTTTGGTGGCCGACTCAGGAGCGTGACACGCGCCGTTTCGTGGCTGCTTGTTCGGACTGCGCGCAGACTAAGTCGGGTAACTCTCCTCCTGCCGGTCGTCTCAGACCGCTCCCCATTCCTTCTCGACCATGGTCTCACATCGCCCTAGACTTCATTACCGGTCTGCCTTTGTCTGCGGGGAAGACTGTGATTCTTACGGTTGTCGATAGGTTCTCTAAGGCGGCACATTTCATTCCCTCGCTAAACTTCCTTCCGCTAAGGAGACGGCACAAATCATTATCGAGAATGTGTTCAGAATTCATGGCCTCCCGTTAGACGCCGTTTCAGACAGAGGCCCGCAATTCACGTCACAGTTTTGGAGGGAGTTCTGTCGTTTGATTGGTGCGTCCGTCAGTCTCTCTTCCGGGTTTCATCCCCAGTCTAACGGTCAAGCAGAGAGGGCCAATCAGACGATTGGTCGCATACTACGCAGCCTTTCTTTCAGAAACCCTGCGTCTTGGGCAGAACAGCTCCCCTGGGCAGAATACGCTCACAATTCGCTTCCTTCGTCTGCTACCGGGTTATCTCCGTTTCAGAGTAGTCTGGGTTAACAGCCTCCTCTGTTCTCATCCCAGCTTGTCGAGTCCAGCGTTCCCTCCGCTCAAGCGTTTGTCCAACGTTGTGAGCGCACCTGGAGGAGGGTGAGGTCTGCACTTTGCCGTTACAGGGCACAGACTGTGAGAGCCGCCAATAAACGCAGGATTAAGAGTCCAAGGTATTGTTGCGGCCAGAGAGTGTGGCTTTCCACTCGCAACCTTCCTCTTACGACAGCTTCTCGTAAGTTGACTCCGCGGTTCATTGGTCCGTTCCGTGTCTCCCAGGTCGTCAATCCTGAAAAGCTGTGCGACTGCTTCTTCCGCGACATCTTCGTCGCGTCCATCCTGTCTTCCATGTCTCCTGTGTCAAGCCCTTTCTTCGCACCCCCGTTCGTCTTCCCTCCCCCCCTCCCGTCCTTGTCGAGAGCGCACCTATTTACAAGGTACATAAGATCATGGACATGCGTTCTCGGGGACGGGGTCTCCAATACTTAGTGGATTGGGAGGGTTACGGTCCTGAGGAGAGGAGTTGGGTTCCGTCTCGGGACGTTCTGGACCGTTCGCTTATTGATGATTTCCTCCGTTGCCGCCAGGGTTCCTCCTCAAGTGCACCAGGAGGCGCAAATGAGTGGGGGGTACTGTCATGTTTTGTCATTTATTATCTTGTCTTGTCCCTGTGCTTCCCATTCTATTCGTTTCCCTCTGCTGGTCTTATTAGGTTCTTTCCTCTTTCTATCCCTCTCTCCCCCCCCTCCCTCTCTCACTCTCTCGCTCTCTCTTCTCTCTATCGTCCAGTTCCTGCTCCCAGCTGTTCCTATTCCCTAATCATCATTTAGTCTTCCCACACCTGTTCCCGTTCCTTTTCCCTGATTAGAGTCCCTATTTCTCTCCTTGTTATTCGTTTCTGCCCTGTCGGTTCCTTGTCTAGAATTCACCGTGCTGTGTTTGTGTATCGCCCTGTCGTGTCGTGTTTCCCTCAGATGCTGCGTGGTGAGCAGGTGTCTGAGTCTGTTTGGTTCAAGTGCCTTCCCGAGGCAACCTGCTGTTCACCTGCTGTTCAAGATCGAGTCTCCAGTTTGTCCTCGTCATTTCGAGTGAAAGTTGTGTTTTTTTGATTGTATTTACTTTACTGGATTAAAGACTCTGTTTTCGCCAAGTCGCTTTTGGGTCCTCTTTCACCTGCATGACACTCTATACACAGAGGTACCAGACAGGGCTGTCCTTTATCCCCCCTCCTCCTTGCACTCGTTATGGAACCACTGGCCGAGGCCATCAGGGTAACGCCTGCTATACAGGGGCTGCTCATTGGTGATGTTCACCATAAAATAAGCTTGTATGCTGATGATGTCCTGATATTCATCTCTAGTCCCGAGACTTCAATTACATCTCTTATTAATATTATTGAATTATTCAGCGGATTCTCAGGCTACAAGATTAACCTTACTAAGTCAGAGGCTATGCCACTTGGTAGCCTGCATTCTGTACCTAATACTTCTCCCCCCCTTCCCTTTTAAATGGTCTCCCTCAGGTTTCATGTATCTGGGTATATTTGTAACTCCTAAATTCCAGCTAATGTACAAAGCCAATTTTGTTCCTTTGTTTGATACAATAAGACAGGATCTGGAGCGCTGGAACTCTCTCCCCATTTACATTTACATTACATTTAAGTCATTTAGCAGACGCTCTTATCCAGAGCGACTTACAAATTGGTGCATTCACATTATGACATCCAGTGGAACAGTCACTTTACAATAGTGCATCTAAATCTTAAAGGGGGGGGGGAGAGGGATTACTTATCCTATTCCTTAAAGAGGTGGGGTTTCAGGTGTCTCCGGAAGGTGGTGATTGACTCCGCTGTCCTGGCGTCGTGAGGGAGTTTGTTCCACCATTGGGGGGGCCAGAGCAGCGAACAGTTTTGACTGGGCTGAGCGGGAGCTGTACTTCCTCAGTGGTAGGGAGGCGAGCAGGCCAGAGGTGGATGAACGCAGTGCCCTTGTTTGGGTGTAGGGCCTGATCAGAGCCTGGAGGTACTGAGGTGCCGTTCCCATAACTGCTCCGTAGGCAAGCACCATGGTCTTGTAGCGGATGCGAGCTTCAACTGGAAGCCAGTGGAGAGAACGGAGGAGCGGGGTGACGTGAGAGAACTTGGGAAGGTTGAACACCAGACGGGCTGCGGCGTTCTGGATGAGTTGAAGGGGTTTAATGGCACAGGCAGGGAGCCCAGCCAACAGCGAGTTGCAGTAATCCAGACGGGAGATGACAAGTGCCTGGATTAGGACCTGCGCCGCTTCCTGTGTGAGGCAGGGTCGTACTCTGCGGATGTTGTAGAGCATGAACCTACAGGAACGGGCCACCGCCTTGATGTTGGTTGAGAACGACAGGGTGTTGTCCAGGATCACGCCAAGGTTCTTAGCGCTTTGGGAGGAGGACACAATGGAGTTGTCAACCGTGATGGCGAGATCATGGAACGGGCTGTCCTTCCCCGGGAGGAAGAGCAGCTCCGTCTTGCCGAGGTTCAGCTTGAGGTGGTGATCCATCATCCACACTGATATGTCTGCCAGACATGCAGAGATGCGATTCGCCACCTGGTCATCAGAAGGGGGAAAGGAGAAGATTAATTGTGTGTCGTCTGCATAGCAATGATAGGAGAGACCATGTGAGGTTATGACAGAGCCAAGTGACTTGGTGTATAGCGAGAATAGGAGAGGGCCTAGAACAGAGCCCTGGGGGACACCAGTGGTGAGAGCGCGTGGTGAGGAGACAGATTCTTGCCACGCCACCTGGTAGGAGCGACCTGTCAGGTAGGACGCAATCCAAGCGTGGGCCGCGCCGGAGATGCCCAACTCGGAGAGGGTGGAGAGGAGGATCTGATGGTTCACAGTATCGAAGGCAGCCGATAGATCTAGAAGGATGAGAGCAGAGGAGAGAGAGTTAGCTTTAGCAGTGCGGAGCGCCTCCGTGATACAGAGGAGAGCAGTCTCAGTTGAATGACTAGTCTTGAAACCTGACTGATTTGGATCAAGAAGGTCATTCAGAGAGAGATAGCGGGAGAGCTGGCCAAGGACGGCACGTTCAAGAGTTTTGGAGAGAAAAGAAAGAAGGGATACTGGTCTGTAATTGTTGACATCGGAGGGATCGAGTGTAGGTTTTTTCAGAAGGGGTGCAACTCTCGCTCTCTTGAAGACGGAAGGGACGTAGCCAGCGGTCAGGGATGAGTTGATGAGCGAGGTGAGGTAAAGGAGAAGGTCTCCGGAAATGGTCTGGAGAAGAGAGGAGGGGATAGGGTCAAGCGGGCAGGTTGTTGGGCGGCCGGCCGTCACAAGACACGAGATTTCATCTGGAGAGAGAGGGGAGAAAGAGGTCAGAGCACAGGGTAAGGCAGTGTGAGCAGAACCAGCGGTGTCGTTTGACTTAGCAAACGAGGATCGGATGTCGTCGACCTTCTTTTCAAAATGGTTGACGAAGTCATCTGCAGAGAGGGAGGAGGGGGGAGGAGGATTCAGGAGGGAGGAGAAGGTGGCAAAGAGCTTCCTAGGGTTAGAGGCAGATGCTTGGAATTTAGAGTGGTAGAAAGTGGCTTTAGCAGCAGAGACAGAGGAGGAAAATGTAGAGAGGAGGGAGTGAAAGGATGCCAGGTCCGCAGGGAGGCGAGTTTTCCTCCATTTCCGCTCGGCTGCCCGGAGCCCTGTTCTGTGAGCTCGCAATGAGTCATCGAGCCACGGAGCGGGAGGGAAGGACCGAGCCGGCCTGGAGGATAGGGGACATAGAGAGTCAAAGGATGCAGAGAGGGAGGAGAGGAGGGTTGAGGAGGCAGATTCAGGAGATAGGTTGGAGAAGGTTTGAGCGGAGGGAAGAGATGATAGGATGGAAGAGGAGAGAGTAGCGGGGGAGAGAGAGCGAAGGTTGGGATGGCGCGATACCATCCGAGTAGGGGCAGTGTGGGAGGTGTTGGATGAGAGCGAGAGGGAAAAGGATACAAGGTAGTGGTCGGAGACTTGGAGGGGAGTTGCAATGAGGTTAGTGGAAGAACAGCATCTAGTAAAGATGAGGTCGAGCGTATTGCCTGCCTTGTGAGTAGGGGGAAGGTGAGAGGGTGAGGTCAAAAGAGGAGAGGAGTGGAAAGAAGGAGGCAGAGAGGAATGAGTCAAAGGTAGACGTGGGGAGGTTAAAGTCGCCCAGAACTGTGAGAGGTGAGCCGTCCTCAGGAAAGGAGCTTATCAAGGCATCAAGCTCATTGATGAACTCTCCGAGGGAACCTAGAGGGCGATAAATGATAAGGATGTTAAGCTTGAAAGGGCTGGTAACTGTGACAGCATGGAATTCAAAGGAGGCGATAGACAGATGGGTAAGGGGAGAAAGAGAGAATGACCACTTGGGAGAGATGAGGATCCCGGCGCCACCACCCCGCTGACCAGAAGCTCTCGGGGTGTGCGAGAACACGTGGGCGGACGAAGAGAGAGCAGTAGGAGTAGCAGTGTTGTCTGTGGTGATCCATGTTTCCGTCAGTGCCAAGAAGTCGAGGGACTGGAGGGAGGCATAGGCTGAGATGAACTCTGCCTTGTTGGCCGCAGATCGGCAGTTCCAGAGGCTACCGGAGACCTGGAACTCCACGTAGGTCGTGCGCGCTGGGACCACCAGATTAGGGTGGCCGCGGCCACGCGGTGTGGAGCGTTTGTATGGTCTGTGCAGAGAGGGGAGAACAGGGATAGACAGACACATAGTTGACAGGCTACAGAAGAGGCTACGCTAATGCAAAGGAGATTGGAATGACAAGTGGACTACACGTCTTGGATGTTCAGAATGTTAAGCTTACGTAGCAAGAATCTTATTGACTAAAATTATTAAAATTATACAGTACTGCTGAAGTAGGCTAGCTGGCAGTGGGTGCGTTGTTGACACTACACTAATCAAGTCCTTCCGTTGAGTGTAATAGTTTCTGCAGTGCTGCTATTCGGGGGCTAGCTGGCTAGCTAGCAGTGTTGTTTACGTTACGTTGCGTTAAAAGAACGACAATAGCTGGCTAGCTAACCTAGAAAATCGCTCTAGACTACACAATTATCTTTGATACAAAGACGGCTATGTAGCTAGCTATGTAGCTAGCTACGATCAAACAAATCAAACCGTTGTACTGTAATGAAATGAAATGAAAATGTGATACTACCTGTGAATGCGACCGGGTTGTGAGTCTATTCGGTAGACGTTGGCTAGCTGTTGGCTAGCTGTCGGCTAGCTGTTGGCTAGCTGTTGGCTAGCTGTTGACTAGCTAGCAGAGTCTCCTACGTTAAGGACGACAAATAGCTGGCTAGCTAACCTCGGTAAATTAAGATAATCACTCTAAGACTACACACTCTAAACTACACAATTATCTTGGATACGAAGACAGCAAAGACAGCTATGTAGCTAGCTAACACTACACTAATCAAGTCGTTCAGTTGAGTGTAATTGTTCTACAGTGCAGCTAATCGGTGGACGTTAGCTAGCTGGCTAGTGAAGACTACGTTAGGACGGCGAAATACGATAATTACGCAATTATCTTTGATACAAAGACGGCTATGTAGCTAGCTAAGAAGAAATTGCTAAGATTAGACAAAACAAACCGTTGTGCGATAATGAAATGTAATGAAAAAGTTATACTACCTGCGGAGCGAAATGCGGATGCGACCGCTCGCTCCAACCCGGAAGTGACGTTTTTTGGTTGGGTAGAATATCCCTCTTGAAAATGAACATTTTACCTAGACTACTTTACCCAATCCAAATGATCCTAGTATTACTCTCCAATAAGGTAATAAAGGATGTAAATGGATGGCTAAGTTCCTTTATATGGAGTAAACGCAAGCCAAGACTTAAGATGGCAATATTGCAGCTGCCAAGTTCTATGGGCGGCTTGGACCTGCCCAATATCAGGTTCTATCAATGGTGTGCCCACCTTTGTTATATTTCTGACTGGATCACAAATGATGACTCCTCTATTTGGTTAGACATTGAGACTTCTCTTTCAAAATACCCCTTACAGGATCTTTTATTTTTCAGAAGTTTCAAGTCTGTAGAAGAACACTGCAATAATCCAGTTACACTTAACACACTCAAAGTATGGAGGTCAGATCAACGCTTCCTGGGAAGGTCCAAACTAACCTCTGCTCTTACCCCAATTCTTAACAACCCAGATTTCAGCCCAGGATTGCTGGATGCTGGCTTTTTCTTATGGCTTAATAAGGGCATACGCAGGCTAAACAACTTATTTGCTGATAAGATTTTGTTGTCATTTGAGCAGATGGTCGAGAAATATCGACTCCCAAAGAAGGACTTTTTCCGCTTCCTACAAGTAAGACATTATATTCTGGAGAGCACCACCTTAATTGGTAACCCTGATGTGTCTGTCATTGAAAGAATGCTTTTTTTCCCACAAAGGAAAATGTCTGTAAGTCTGTTTTATGATACTTTAAGGTCCTTTTCTGCTGTCAACACACAGAGGGTGAAACATGTGTGGGAGAAAGAATTGTCTGTTACTATTGACAAAGAGATGTGGGAGGACATTTGGAGATATGCAAAAACAATATCTATATGTAACCGTACTAGAGCAATCCAATTAAGAATAATACACAGTTTGCATATATCCCCAAATCGCAGACATGCTTTTAGCCCCACTTCCTCTTCCCCTCAGTGTCTTAAATGCAAAACTGATACAGGCACCCTAACACATTGTTTATGGTCATGTACCAAAATACAAAGATACTGGTCTGGTGTCCTGCAAGAAATTGAAAAGATCTTAGGGGTTGATCTAGAATTGGACCCAGTTTCTTTACTGTTAGGTCTCCCTAGTAGGCATGTTACTTCTGTCTGTAAAAGGAGGCTTTACAACATCCTTACCTTCGCAGCGAGGAAAAACATCCTTTTACAGTGGATTAGTGATAAGGTTCCTTCTATTAAGGACTGGCATAAAATACTATTTGAATGGGTGCCTCTGGAATATCTGACATGTACATTGCATTCTAAAACAGACCAGTTCTACAAAGTATGGGAACCGTATCTAAATTATCTAGAACCTGAGGTATCAGCTATTATGCTGCAAAGATTATCTTAGAATGGCGGGGATCTATGTATTTCAGAACTACTCTGTACGTTCCATGTGTGGAACCTAACCTCTTGGTTTAAACTGAGCTTTTTTGTTTAATTTCTGTTCGTAAGTTTGTTTAAAATGTATGTATTGAGAGACGCAATGATGGTGATGGGGTGAGAGAAGCACAGAGCGGGAAGAGGAAAATGGTGTGCGTATGTATGGGTGTGTATATGTGTGTGTGTGTGCGTGCGTGTATGTATGCATATGTGTGTGTATATGCATGGGTATATGTATGTATGTGTATGTATGTATGTGTATATATATATAGATATGGGTAAGTGGGGGCTGTTTTTCTTTTTGTTCCGTGTGCTTTGTCTCTGTTGTATCTCTTAATATGGGTGAAAATTGTGAAATTTCAATAAAAATACTGTTACAAAATGAACACCAAACCTGGTTTAAAAAAAAACAGAAAGCAACACCTCTGCCTTATTTTATGTCACCTTTATTTAACTTGGCAGGAAGTTAAGAATTCTTATTTGCAATGACGTCCTACCCCGGCCAAACCCTAACAATGCTGAGCCAAATGTGCTCCGCCCTATGGGACTCCCAATCACGGCCAGGTTTTGTCATGAACCAGGGTCTGTAGTGACGCCTCTAGCACTGAGATGCAGTGCCTTAGACCGCTGTGCCACTCAGGAGCCCTATTTGACCTAGATAGTTTGTGTGTATTGTAGCAGGCTCAAGGGTGTGGTTTCCACATCACCAAGTTGAAAAATCAAACGCACACAGGGAGCGCAACAAGAATGCAAATGGGGAATTTATTAGGCATATTTGCACACCGTGGGAAAGGGGGGGATCCAGCAACCAGTTCACAAGGGGTAATGTACAGATAATTCTCCCGCTTCTCACACTCTCCATAACACACGTTTTCTTCTCGGTCCCCCTTTGTGCAGCCCGCTTCCTCTTTTAATCTTCAAAAAGACACTCCGGACCCAACCTGCTGCAGACCTATATCTATTCTACCCTGCCTGTCTAAGGTCTTCGAAAGCCAAGTAAACAAACAGATCACCGACCATTTTGAATCCCTCCGTACCTTCTCCGCTATGCAATCTGGTTCCCGAGCTGGTCATGGGTGCACCTCAGCCATGCTCAAGGTCCTAAACGATATCATAACCTCCATCGACAAGAGACAATACTATGCAACTGTATTCATCGACCTGGCCAAGGCTTTTGACTCTGTCAATCACCACATTGATTCTAACAGTATAACTCTGGTTTATCGGCTCATGTTTACTGCTTACAATATCTGTAGGATAAACAGATGTATTCAGTGTAATTAGGGTACATAAATTAAATTACTGACAGGAGGAACCACTGTAGCCTAGTGGTTAGAGCTTTGGGCGAGTAACTGAAAGGTTGCTGGATCTGTTGTTCTGCCCTGAACAAGGCAGTTAACCCACTGTTCCCCGGTAGGCTGTCATTGTCAATAAGAATTTGTTCTTAACTGACTTGCCTAGTTAAATAAAAAAAAAGAAGTGACCACCTCAGCAATTTATAACTATTTTTTACCAGAAATGTAAAATATTTTAACCTTGAACAAGCAGTATTTCTAAGCAGTATTTGTATCTTCCATGATGGTAAGGTTTATTGATACACCATCCAAGTGTAATTAATAACTTCACCTGCTCAAAGGGATAGTCCATGTCCGCCTTTTGTTTTGTCTCTACCAATAGGTGACCTTCTTTGAGAGGCATTGGAAAACCTCCCTGGTCTTTGTGGTTGGAAAACCTCCCTGGTCAAACCTCCCTGGTCTTTGTGGTTGGAAAACCTCCCTGGTCTTTGTGGTTGGAAAACCTCCCTGGTCTTTGTGGTTGGAAAACCTCCCTGGTCTTTGTGGTTGGAAAACCTCCCTGGTCTTTGTGGTTGGAAAACCTCCCTGGTCTTTGTGGTTGGAAAATCTCCCTGGTCTTTGCGGTTGGAAAACCTCCCTGGTCTTTGTGGTTGGAAAACCTCCCTGGTCTTTGCGGTTGGAAAACCTCCCTGGTCTTTGTGGTTGGAAAACCTCCCTGGTCTTTGTGGTTGGAAAACCTCCCTGGTCTTTGTGGTTGGAAAACCTCCCTGGTCTTTGTGGTTGGAAAACCTCCCTGGTCTTTGTGGTTGAAAACCTCCCTGGTCTTTGTGGTTGGAAAGCTCCCTGGTCTTTGTGGTTGGAAAGCTCCCTGGTCTTTGTGGCTGTAAACCTCCCTGGTCTTTGTGGTTGGAAAGCTACCTGGTCTTTGTGGTTGGAAGGCTCCCTGGTCTTTGTGGCTGTAAACCTCCCTGGTCTTTGTGGTTGGAAAGCTACCTGGTCTTTGTGGTTGGAAACCTCCCTGGTCTTTGTGGCTGTAAACCTCTCTGGTCTTTGTGGTTGGAATCCTCTCTGGTCTTTGTGGTTGGAAAGCTCCCTGGTCTTTGTGGTTGGAAACCGCCACCGGGCTTCTCCATGCATCGCACCAACAGCGATAAACACCTCTCTGGGAAGAGGAAGGCGGGGGTGTATGCTTCATGATTAACGACTCATGGTGTAATTGTAACAACATACAGGAACTCAAGTCCTTCTGCTCACCCGACCAAGAATTCAAATTCACTGGCTCAGACACGAGACATATGTGGCAGGGTCTACAGGAAATAATGGACTACAAAAAGAAAACCAGCCATGTCATGGACACCGGCATCCCACTTCTAGACAAACAAAATACCTTCTTTGCCCGCTTTATGGATAATACAGTGCCACTGTCGCGGCCCACTAACAAGGACTCCACCCCCCTCTCCTTCTCATTTACATTTACATTTAAGTCATTTAGCAGACGCTCTTATCCAGAGCGACTTACAAATTGGTGCATTCACCTTATGACATCCAGTGGAACAGTCACTTTACAATAGTGCATCTAAATCTTAAAGGGGGGGGGAGAGGGAATACTTATCCTAGGTATTCCTTAAAGAGGTGGGGTTTCAGGTGTCTCCTTGGCCGACGTGGGTAAAACATTTAAGAATGTTATCACTCAAAAGGCTGCTGGCCCAGACGGCATCCCGAGTTGCGTCCTCAGAGCATGCGCAGACCAGCTGGCTGGTGTGTTTACGGACATCTTCAAATCGCTCCCTATCCCAGTCTGCTGTCCCCACATGCTTCAAGATGGCCACCATTGTTCCTGTGACCAAGAAGGCAAATATAACTGAACTAAATGACTACCGCCCTGTAGTACTTACTTCTGTCATCATGAAGTGTTTTGAGAGACTAGTCAAGGATCATATCACCTCCACCTTACCGGCCACCCTGTGCAATTGGGTCCTGGACTTTCTGACGTGCCGCCCGTAGGTGGTGAAGGTAGGAAACAACATATCCACTTCGCTGAACCTCGACACTGGGGCCCCACAAGGGTACGTGCTCCGCCCCGACCTGTACTCCCTGTTCACCCATGACTGCGTGGCCATGCACGCCTCCAACTCAATCATCAAGTTTGCAGACAACACAACAGTAGTGGGCTTGATTACCAACAACAACGAGACAACCTACAGGGAGGAGGTGAGGGCACTTGGAGTGTAGTGTCAGGAAAACAACCTCTCAGTCAACGTCAACAAAAATAGGAGATGATCGTGGACTTAATGAAACAGCAGAGGGAGCACCCCCCTATCCATATTGAAGGGACAGTAGTGGAGAAGGTGGAAAGTTTTAAGTTCCTCGGTTTTGCACATCACAGACAAACTGAAATGGTCCACGCACACAGACAGTGTGGTGAAGAAGGAGCAACAGCACCTCTTCAACCTCAGGAGGCTGAAGAAATTTGTCTTGTCATCCAAAACCCAGACAAACTTTTACAGATGCACAATCGAGAGCATCCTGTCGGGCTGTATCACAGCCTGGTACGGCAACTGCACCGCCCTCAACCTCAACGCTCTCCAGAGGGTGATACGGTCTGCACAACGCATCACTGGAGGCAATCTACCTGCCCTCCATGACACCTACAGTACCGATGTCACAGGAAGGCCAAAAAGATCATCAAGGACCACAACCACCCAAGCCACTGCCTGTTCACACCGCTACCATGCGAGAATGCGAGGTCAGTACAGGTGCATCAAATCTGGGACAGAGATACTGAAAAACAGCTTCTATCTCAAGGTCATCAGACTGCTAAACAGCAATCACTAACTCAGAGAGACTGCTGCCTACACTGAGAACCAATCACTGGCCACTTTAATAAATGGATCACTAAACACTTTAAGCAATGCCACTTTAATAATGTTTACATATCTTACATTACTCATATCAAGTGTACAGTTGAAGTCGGAAGCTTACACAAGACTTAGCCAAATACATTTAAACTCAGTATTTCACAATTCCTGACATTTAATACTAGTAAAAATTCCATGTCTTAGGTCAGTTAGGATCACCACTTTATTTTAAGAATGTGAAATGTCAGAATAATAGTAGAGAGAATGATTTATTTCAGCTTTTATTTCTTTCATCACATTCCCAGTGGGTCAGAAGTTTACATACACTCAATTAGTATTTGGTAGCATTGCCTTTCAATTGTTTAACTTGGGTCAAACATTTCGGGTAGTCTTCCACAAGCTTTCCACAATAAGTTGGGTGAATTTTGGCCCATCCCTCCTGACAGAGCTTGTGTAACTGAGTCAGGTTTGTAGGCCTCCTTGATTGCACACGCTTTTTCAGTTCTGCTCACAAATTTTCTATAGGATTGAGGTCAGTGCTTTGTGATGGCCACTCCAATACCTTGACTTTATTGACTTTAAGCCATTTTGCCACAATTTTGGAATTATGATTGGGGTCATTGTCAATTTGGAAGACCCATTTGCGGCCAAGCTTTAACTTCCTGACTGATGTCTTGAAATGTTGCTTCAATATATCCACATAATTTGCCAACGTCATGATGCCATCTATTTTGTGACGTGCACCAGTCACTCCTGCGGCAAACCACCCCCACAACATGATTCTGCCACCCCCCTGCTAAACAAGTGGGATGTTAAGGTGAATGCACCAATTTGTAAGTCGCTCTGGATAAGAGCGTCTGTTAAATGACTTAAATGTAAATGTAAATGTAATGTTGTTCTTCGGCTTGCAAGCCTCCACCTTTTTCCTCCAGACATAACGATGGTTATCATGGCCAAAGAGTTCTATTTCTGTGTCATCAGACCAGAGGACCTCTTTAAGGAATACCTAGGATAGGATAAGTAATCCCTCTCACCCCCCTAAGTTTTAGATGCACTATTGTTAAGTGACTGTCCCACTGGATGTCATAAGGTGAATGCACCAATTTGTAAGTCGCTCTGGATAAGAGCGTCTGCTAAATGACTTAAATGTAAATGTAATGTAATGACATTTCTCTGGTATGATCTTTGTCCCCATGTGCAGTTACAAACCGTAGTCTGGCTTTTTTATGGCAGTTTTGGAGCAGTGACTTCTTCCTTGCTAAGCGGCCTTTCAGGTTATGTCGATATAGGACTTGTTTTACTGTGGATATAGATACTTTTGTACCTGTTTCCTCCAGCATCTTCCCAAGGTCCTTTGCTGTTGTTCTGGGACTGATTTGCACTTTTCGCACCAAAGTACGTTCATGTCTAAGAGAACGCGTCTCCTTCCTGAGCGGTATGACGGCTATGTGGTCCCATGGTGTTTATACTTGCGTACTCTTGTTTGTACAGATGAACTTGGTACCTTCAGGTGTTTGGAAATTGCTCCCAAGGATGAACCAGACTTGTGGAGGTCTACAATTATTTTTCTGAGGTCTTGGATGTTTTATTTTGATTTTACCATGATGTCAAGATAAAAGGCACTGAGTTTGAAGGTCGGCTTTGAAATACATCTCCAGGTACACCTCCAATTGACTCAAATTATGTCAATTAGCCTATCAGAAGCTTCTAAAGTCATGACGTAATTTTCTGGAACGTTCCGTAGTGATCACACGGTTACGGACCCAGGAATGGAAACGACTACGAGTAGGAACACAGCACATGAGACAACCATAACAGCAGCAGGACACACACTTCAGGCATGCAGCTGTGGTTGGGAGAGAGTAACATCGGCAAGGTGGTTAAGGATCCATCAAGGCAGGAAAAGGTGCTTGGGAGAGCAGAGAGCATTGACCAGTACTTCTTACGAAGCAGCCAGTCAAATCAGTCGAATGAAGCACAGCGGCGGGACGAAAACCAAAGTTCGCAGAGCATCAGCACCCCTGTAACTGAGGAGGATAACACAAGCACAGAAATGCCGGTAGATGAACTCACCCAACCACAGAGACCTCTAAAAGAGGAAAAGATCAAAGGGCACCGACCGAGTGTGAAGTGGCCCAAAGCTGTTGAAAAGAGAGAGTGGGAAACAATCAACAACGACCTGACAAAAATCTTGGAACAACAGGTAGGAACAGCAGAGAAAAGCTTGAAAGGATGGGAGACATTATCTACCACTACGGAGAAGAGCGCTTTGGAGTAGACGAAAGGAGAAGTGGCAAGACACCACCCACGCCAGCCAAATCTAGGAGGCAGCAGGAGATCGAGATACTTGTCAGAGAGCGAAGGCAGCTGAGGAAGCAGTGGAAGAAGGCCTCTGATGCAGAGAGAGAAGGTCTCATGCTACACCAAGCAGACATTAAATGTCTGGATAACATCAAGTGGGCCCGGATGAAAATCAAGCCAAGCAAATCTCGAAGCATCTCCATAGTCAAGGGACAGCTGTGAGGTTCTGCATTGGAGATGACCCGATACCAACGGTGTCTGAGCAACCCATCAAGAGCCTGGGTAGATGGTACAACGAAAGCCTCCGAGATAAAGATCAAGTGCAGCAAGTAAGGCAGGGCATCGCCGACGGTCTTGAGAACATCAACAAGACCCTACTGCCTGGGAGGCTCAAGCTTTGGTGCCTACAGTTTGGACTTCTCCCCCGGGTAATGTGGCCACTCACCGTCTATGAGGTCCCATAGACCATTAGCAAGGCTGCACCTCCCCTACAAACTGGACGGAAATGGACATCATCCAAGGCTGTGCAGCAAGCAACGTCAGCCCTGAAACACCAAGACATTGTGAGGAATATCCAGCATGGAAGAGGAGGCTTTGGCTTGGCAGCAAGCAAACCAATGTTCCTTCAACATCTGAACGCAAGAAGCTGGTGGTCAAGGAGGTGCGCAGACAGGAGGAGACTGCAAGATGTGCAAAGGCTGTCTCTCTTGCTAAACAAGGGCAATGGACGCGGTGGGAAGGCCTGGAGAGGAGAAAGATCAACTGGAGTGAGCTTTGGCAAATGGAGGCAAGCAACATCAGCTTCATCATAAGAGCTGTTTATGATGTGCTTCCATCACCAAAAAATCTACATCAATGGTATGGCGAGGACTCGACCTGCCCCCTCTGCTCAGCTCCAGCGACTCTCAGGCATATAATGACAGGTTGCAAGACCAGCCTCTCACAAGGCCGCTACACCTGGAGTCACAATCAGGTCCTCAAGAGCCTGGCTGCAGCACTTGAGACCAAGAGGAGTGCAACCAATTCATTACCTCCAAAAACAAGCAATCCCGTCAAAACAACAACATTCATCCGGGAGGGACAGAAAAGGCCCAAGTATCCTCCTACGAAGCCAGAAACTGGACACCTAGCCATGGCCCGGGACTGGAAGATGCTTGTCGATATTGGCCAGCAACTAATTTTTCCACCTGAGATTACTTCTACCAACCTTAGGCCAGACATGGTACTCTGGTCCACTTCACGAAAGGCTGTGTACATCATAGAGCTCACAGTCCCATGGGAAAACTCTGTTGAAGAGGCCTACGTGCGTAAGAAACTGCGTTACACAGAGTTGGCAGCAGACGCAACTCAGCGTGGCTGGAATGCAAAAGTCTGGCCAGTTGAAGTGGGATGCAGAGGATTTGTGGCTTCTTCCACCATCAGGTTGCTGAAAGAACTTGGAATCCATGGACAGGCTCTGTGGCAGACCGTCAGAGCAGTTTCTCAAGCAGCTGAAAGAGGCAGCCAGTGGATCTGGATCAAACGGAAGGACCCTTGCTGGGCTATAACTTCATGATCCCCCACCCCCACCTGAGAACCCAATTCAGATCCCTCCAACTTGAGGAGGGCATATGAGGTATGCGGTCAGCTGTAGGACTGGCTCAGGGAAGAGGACGCCCCTGCCTTGCATAGTCCCGTGGGACATCTTAATGATGTTTTCTAAGATGGCGCAGTAAGTCGTCCTGTCGTGTCGTGTCCCTTGTATATATCGTTTCTTTTTCGTTTTTACATATTTTTCTTCGCATATCTTTAAAAACATTTTGCTAAACCTAAGCTTCCAAATACTCTCCTGCAACCCGCCTCACCCAATGTAGCTATTTTTCCTAAAGTATTTATATTTACTTCGGAACCGGAACCCCTCAACTGAAGCTAGCCAGCTAACTACCAGCTATGCTAGCGGTCTTCAGCTAACCGGTCATCAGCTAACCTTTAGCTCGGAAAGCTCTCGCCAGTTCGAACAACGTGACTCTAACCAGAGCATAACGGACCTATTTCTTTTTTATCCCCGGATTCCCACCGCAAACTGAATTTTTTTTTCAGCTGGATCTTCACAACTAGCTATCTAGCTAAACCGCAACCCCGGATGATTACTCCTGGCTAGCGTTTCCACCCACTTAGCTTGAAGCTAGCCTGGCCAGAGCACCCGTGCTACCACCGTAGCATACTCCTGGGCTACAATACCCGGGCCCACGACCAGTCTATCGATGTCACCGCATGAATGGGAATAAACAGACTCACCCCATCGCGACGTCCCCCAAAGACTAACTCTCTAGCCCTTGCTAACTGCTAGCTTGTTAGCACAGGCCTGCTAACCGTCTGAATCTCCGCATCCCAAACACTCACTGGACCCATATTTACTTTCTATCGCTTTTCGATTTTTTTATTTGTTTATACCTTCCGGAAACCTGCCTCACCCAATGTGATATGGAATCGCTATTATTTGTAATTTTTAGAACACACTCAAGAACCTCCAGAAGCTAACCAGCTAACTAGCTACAAGCTATTTAGTCAAACCTGGATAACACTCGCCAGTCCAGCTTCCCTGCCCCATCCACCGCTGCCCCCTGGACACTGATCACTTGGCTACATAGCTGATGCACGCTGGACTGTCCATGAATCACGGTACTCCATTCTGCTTGTTTGTTTTATCTGTCGGCCCCGTTGCCTAGTCAACGCCATTTTAACTGCTGTTGTTGTGCTAGCTGATTAGCTGTTGTTGTCTCACCTACTGTTTTAGCTAGCTTTCCCAATTCAACACCTGTGATTACTGTATGCCTCGCTGTATGTCTCTCTCAAATGTCAATATGCCTTGTATACTGTTGTTCAGGTTAGTTATCAATGTTTTAGTTCACAATGGAGCCCCTAGTTCCACTCTTCATACCCCTGATACCTCCTTTGTCCCACCTCCCACACATGCGGTGACCTCACCCATTACAACCAGCATGTCCAGAGATACAACCTCTCTCATCATCACCCAGTGCCTGGGCTTACCTCCGCTGTACCCGCACCCCACCATACCCCTGTCTGCGCATTATGCCCTGAATATATTCTACCATGCCCAGAAACCTGCTCCTCTTATTCTCTGTCCCCAACGCTCTAGGCGACCAGTTTTGATAGCCTTTAGCCGCACCCTCATACTACTCCTTCTCTGTTCCGCGGGTGATGTGGAGGTAAACCCAGGCCCTGCATGTCCCCAGGCACCCTCATTTGTTGACTTCTGTGATCGAAAAAGCCTTGGTTTCATGCATGTCAACATCAGAAGCCTCCTCCCTAAGTTTGTTTTACTCACTGCTTTAGCACACTCTGCTAACCCTGATGTCCTTGCCGTGTCTGAATCCTGGCTCAGGAAGGCCACCAAAAATTCAGAGATTTCCATACCCAACTATAACATCTTTCGTCAAGATAGAACTGCCAAAGGGGGAGGAGTTGCAGTCTACTGCAGAGATAGCCTGCAAAGTAATGCCATACTTTCCAGGTCCATACCCAAACAGTTTGAACAACTAATTTTGAAAATTACTCTCTCCAGAAATAAGTCTCTCACTGTTGCCGCCTGCTACCGACCCCCCTCAGCTCCCAGCTGTGCCCTGGACACCATTTGTGAATTGATCGCCCCCCATCTAGCTTCAGAGTTTGTTCAGCAGTCCTACAATCTAAGCTAGATGCCCTCAATCTCACACAAATCATCAAGGAACCCACCAGGTACAACCCTAACTCTGTAAACAAGGGCACCCTCATGGACGTCATCCTGACCAACTGGCCCTCCAAATACACCTCCACTGTCTTCAACCAGGATCTCAGAGATCACTGCCTCATTGCCTGTATCCGCTACGGAGCCGCAGTCAAACGACCACCCCTCATCACTGTCAAACACTCCCTAAAACACTTCTGTGAGCAGGCCTTTCTAATCGACCTGGCCCGGGTATCCTGGAAGGACATTGACCTCATCCCGTCAGTTGAGGATGCCTGGTCATTCTTTAAAAGTAACTTCCTCACCATTTTAGATAAGCATGCTCCGTTCAAAAAATGCAGAACTAAGAACAGATACAGCCCTTGGTTCACTCCAGACCTGACTGCCCTCGACCAGCACAAAAACATCCTGTGGCAGACTGCAATAGCATCGAATAGTCCCGCGATATGAAACTGTTCCGGGAAGTCAGGAACCAATACACGCAGTCAGTCAGGAAAGCTAAGGCCAGCTTCTTCAGGCAGAAGTTTGCATCCTGTAGCTCCAACTCCAAAAAGTTCTGGGACACTGTGAAGTCCATGGAGAACAAGAGCACCTCCTCCCAGCTGCCCACTGCACTGAGGCTAGATAACACGGTCACCACCGATAAATCCATGATTATCGAAAACTTCAACAAGCATTTCTCAACGGCTGGCCATGCCTTCCGCCTAGCTACTCCAACAGCTAACCAACAGCTGGCCAACAGCTCCGCCCCCCCCCGCAGCTCCTCGCCCAAGCCTCTCCAGGTTCTCCTTTACCCAAATCCAGATAGCAGATGTTCTGAAAGAGCTGCAAAACCTGGACCTGTACAAATCAGCTGGGCTTGACAATCTGGACCCTCTATTTCTGAAGCTATCCGCCGCCATTGTTGCAACCCCTATTACCAGCCTGTTCAACCTCTCTTTCATATCATCTGAGATCCCCAAGGATTGGAAAGCTGCCGCAGTCATCCCCCTCTTCAAAGGGGGAGACACCCTGGACCCAAACTGTTACAGACCTATATCCATCCTGCCCTGCCTATCTAAGGTCTTTGAAAGCCAAGTCAACAAACAGGTCACTGACCATCTCGAATCCCACCGTACCTTCTCCGCTGTGCAATCTGGTTTCCGAGCCGGTCACGGGTGCACCTCAGCCACACTCAAGGTACTAAACGATATCATAACCGCCATCGATAAAAGACAGTACTGTGCAGCCATCTTCATCGACTTTGCCAAGGCTTTCGACTCTGTCAATCACCATATTCTTATCGGCAGACTCAGTAGCCTCGGTTTTTCAGATGACTGCCTTGCCTGGTTCACCAATTACTTTGCAGACAGAGTTCAGTGTGTCAAATCGGAAGGCATGCTATCCGGTCCTCTGGCAGTCTCTATGGGGGTGCCACGGTTCAATTCTCGGGCCGACTCTTTTCTCTGTATATATCAATGATGTTGCTCTTGCTGCGGGCGATTCCCTGATCCACCTCTACGCAGACGACACCATTCTATATACTTTCGGCCCGTCATTGGACACTGTGCTATCTAACCTCCAAACGAGCTTCAATGCCATACAACACTCCTTCCGTGGCCTCCAACTGCTCTTAAACGCTAGTAAAACCAAATGCATGCTTTTCAACCGATCGCTGCCTGCACCCGCATGCCCGACTAGCATCACCACCCTGGATGGTTCCGACCTTGAATATGTGGACATCTATAAGTACCTAGGTGTCTGGCTAGACTGTAAACTCTCCTTCCAGACTCATATCAAACATCTCTAATCGAAAATAAAATCAAGAGTCGGCTTTCTATTCCGCAACAAAGCCTCCTTCACTCACGCCGCCAAGCTTACCCTAGTAAAACTGACTATCCTACCGATCCTGGACTTCGGCGATGTCATCTACAAAATTGCTTCCAACACTACTCAGCAAACTGGATGCAGTTTATCAGAGTGCCATCCGTTTTGTCACTAAAGCACCTTATACCACCCACCACTGCGACTTGTATGCTCTAGTCGGCTGGCCCTCGCTACATATTCGTCGCCAGACCCACTGGCTCCAGGTCATCTACAAGTCCATGCTAGGTAAAGCTCCGCCTTATCTCAGTTCACTGGTTACGATGGCAACACCCATCCGTAGCACGCGCTCCAGCAGGTGTATCTCACTGATCATCCCTAAAGCCACCACCTCATTTGGCCGCCTTTCGTTCCAGTCCTCTGCTGCCTGTGACTGGAACGAATTGCAAAAATCGCTGAAGTTGGAGACTTTTATCTCCCTCACCAACTTCAAACATCAGCTATCTGAGCAGCTAACCGATTGCTGCAGCTGTACATAATCTATTGGTAAATAGCCCACCCATTTTCACCTACCTCATCGCCATACTGTTTTTATTTATTTACCTTTCTGCTCTTTTGCACACTAATATCTCTACCTGTACATGACCATCTGATCATTTATCACTCCAGTGTTAATCTGCAAAATTGTAACTATTCGCCTACCTCCTCATGCCTTTTGCACACATTTACATTTACATTTACATTTTACATTTAAGTCATTTAGCAGACGCTCTTATCCAGAGCGACTTACAAATTGGTGCATTCACCTTATGACATCCAGTAGAACAGTCACTTTACAATAGTGCATCTAAATCTTAAAGGGGGGGGGTGAGAAGGATTACTTATCCTAGCCTAGGTATTCCTTAAAGAGGTGGGGTTTCAGGTGTCTCCGGAAGGTGGTGATTGACTCCGCTGTCCTGGCGTCGTGAGGGAGTTTGTTCCACCATTGGGGGCCAGAGCAGCGAACAGTTTTGACTGGGCTGAGCGGGAACTGTACTTCCTCAGTGGTAGGGAGGCGAGCAGGCCAGAGGTGGATGAACGCAGTGCCCTTGTTTGGGTGTAGGGCCAGATCAGAGCCTGGAGGTACTGAGGTGCCGTTCCCCTCACAGCTCCGTAGGCAAGCACCATGGTCTTGTAGCGGATGCGAGCTTCAACTGGAAGCCAGTGGAGAGAGCGGAGGAGCGGAGTGACGTGAGAGAACTTAGGAAGGTTGAACACCAGACGGGCTGCGGCGTTCTGGATGAGTTGTAGGGGTTTAATGGCACAGGCAGGGAGCCCAGCCAACAGCGAGTTGCAGTAATCCAGACGGGAGATGACAAGTGCCTGGATTAGGACCTGCGCCGCTTCCTGTGTGAGGCAGGGTCGTACTCTGCGGATGTTGTAGAGCATGAACCTACAGGAACGGGCCACCGCCTTGATGTTGGTTGAGAACGACAGGGTGTTGTCCAGGATCACGCCAAGGTTCTTGGCGCTCTGGGAGGAGGACACAATGGAGTTGTCAACCGTGATGGCGAGATCATGGAACGGGCAGTCCTTCCCGGGAGGAAGAGCAGCTCCGTCTTGCCGAGGTTCAGCTTGAGGTGGTGATCCATCATCCACACTGATATGTCTGCCAGACATGCAGAGATGCGATTCGCCACCTGGTCATCAGAAGGGGGAAAGGAGAAGATTAATTGTGTGTCGTCTGCATAGCAATGATAGGAGAGACCATGTGAGGTTATGACAGAGCCAAGTGACTTGGTGTATAGCGAGAATAGGAGAGGGCCTAGAACAGAGCCCTGGGGGACACCAGTGGTGAGAGCGCGTGGTGAGGAGACAGATTCTCGCCACGCCACCTGGTAGGAGCGACCTGTCAGGTAGGATGCAATCCAAGCGTGGGCCGCGCCGGAGATGCCCAACTCGGAGAGGGTGGAGAGGAGGATCTGATGGTTCACAGTATCGAAGGCAGCCGATAGATCTAGAAGGATGAGAGGAGAGAGAGTTAGCTTTAGCAGTGCGGAGCGCCTCCGTGATACAGAGAAGAGCAGTCTCAGTTGAATGACTAGTCTTGAAACCTGACTGATTTGGATCAAGAAGGTCATTCAGAGAGAGATAGCGGGAGAGCTGGCCAAGGACGGCACGTTCAAGAGTTTTGGAGAGAAAAGAAAGAAGGGATACTGATCTGTAGTTGTTGACATCGGAGGGATCGAGTGTAGGGTTTTTCAGAAGGGGTGCAACTCTCGCTCTCTTGAAGACGGAAGGGACGTAGCCAGCGGTCAGGGATGAGTTGATGAGCGAGGTGAGGTAAGGGAGAAGGTCTCCGGAAATGGTCTGGAGAAGAGAGGAGGGGATAGGGTCAAGCGGCAGGTTGTTGGGCGGCCGGCCTTCACAAGACGCGAGATTTCATCTGGAGAGAGAGGGGAGAAAGAGGTCAGAGCACAGGGTAGGGCAGTGTGAGCAGAACCAGCGGTGCCGTTTGACTTAGCAAACGAGGATCGGATGTCGTCGACCTTCTTTTCAAAATGGTTGACGAAGTCATCTGCAGAGAGGGAGGAGGGGGGGGAGGGAGAGGAGGATTCAGGAGGGAGGAGAAGGTGGCAAAGAGCTTCCTAGGGTTAAAGGATACAAGGTAGTGGTCGGAGACATGGAGGGGAGTTGCATTGAGGTTAGTGGAAGAACAGCATCTAGTAAAGATGAGGTCGAGCGTATTGCCTGCCTTGTGAGTAGGGGGGGAAGGTGAGAGGGTGAGGTCAAAAGAGGAGAGGAGTGGAAAGAAGGAGGCAGAGAGGAATGAGTCAAAGGTAGACGTGGGGAGGTTAAAGTCGCCCAGCACTGTGAGAGGTGAGACGTTCTCAGGAAAGGAGCTTATCAAGGCATCAAGCTCATTGATGAACTCTCCGAGGGAACCTGGAGGGCGATAAATGGTAAGGATGTTAAGCTTGAAAGGGCTGGTAACTGTGACAGCATGGAATTCAAAGGAGGCGATAGAGAGATGAGGATCCCGGTGCCACCACCCCGCTGACCAGAAGCTCTCGGGGTGTGCGAGAACACGTGGGCGGACGAAGAGAGAGCAGTAGGAGTAGCAGTGTTGTCTGTGGTGATCCATGTTTCCGTCAGTGCCAAAAAGTTGAGGGACTGGAGGGAGGCATCGGCTGAGATGAGCTCTGCCTTGTTGGCCGCAGATCGGCAGTTCCAGAGGCTACCGGAGACCTGGATCTCCACGTGGGTCGTGCGCGCTGGGACCACCAGATTAGGGTGGCCGCGGCCACGCGGTGTGGAGCGTTTGTATGGTCTGTGCAGAGAGGAGAGAACAGGGATAGACAGACACATAGTTGACAGGCTACAGAAGAGGCTACGCTAATGCAAAGGAGATTGGAATGACAAGTGGACTACACGTCTCGAATGTTCAGGAAGTTAAGCTTACGTAGCAAGAATCTTATTGACTAAAATGATTAAAATGATACAGTACTGCTGAAGTAGGCTGCTGGCAGTGGCTGCGTTGTTGACTTTGTAGGCTAGCTGGCAGTGGCTGCGTTGTTGACACTACACTAATCAAGTCGTTCCGTTGAGTGTAATAGTTTCTGCAGTGCTGCTATTCGGGGGCTAGCTGGCTAGCTAGCAGTGTTGTTTACGTTACGTTGCGTTAAAAGAACGACAATAGCTGGCTAGCTAACCTAGAAAATCGCTCTAGACTACACAATTATCTTTGATACAAAGACGCTATGTAGCTAGCTATGTAGCTAGCTACGATCAAACAAATCAAACCGTTGTACTGTAATGAAATGAAATGAAAATGTGATACTACCTGTGAATGCGACCGGGTTGTTGAGTCTATTCGGTAGACGTTGGCTAGCTGTTGGCTAGCTGTCGGCTAGCTGTTGGCTAGCTGTTGGCTAGCTAGCAGAGTCTCCTACGTTAAGGACGACAAATAGCTGGCTAGCTAACCTCGGTAAATTAAGATAATCACTCTAAGACTACACACTCTAAACTACACAATTATCTTGGATACGAAGACAGCAAAGACAGCAAAGACAGCTATGTAGCTAGCTAACACTACACTAATCAAGTCGTTCAGTTGAGTGTAATAGTTACTACAGTGCTGCTAATCGGTGGGCGTTTGCTAGCTGGCTAGCTGGCTAGTGTTGATAAAAGGTTGCACTAGCTGCTGGGCAAATAGCAGTGAAGACTACGTTAGGACGACAAAATACGATAATTATGCAATTATCTTTGATACAAAGACGGCTATGTAGCTAGCTAAGAAGAAATTGCTAAGATTAGACAAATCAAACCGTTGTACTATAATGAAATGTAATGAAATGTAATGAAAAAGTTATACTACCTGCGGAGCGAAGTGCCGATGCGACCGCTCGCTCCAACCCGGAAGCACACATTGTATATAGACTCCCCTTTTTTCCTACTGTGTTATTGACTTGTTAATTGTTTACTCCATGTGTAACTCTGTGTTGTCTGTTCACACTGCTATGCTTTATCTTGGCCAGGTCGCAGTTGCAAATGAGAACTTGTTCTCAACTAGCCTACCTGGTTAAATAAAAGTGAAATAAAAATAAAATAAAAAAATTGGGCATGAGACACAAGCTAAGGCTTGATCACCCTTTAGCTGGCCACCTTTGATGAGGGTGTTTAGTGATTAAAGGCCGAAACACCCACTGATTCGAAGGCCCACTACTGAGGATGTGTGTGTGTGCGTGTGTGTGCGCATGTGCGTGCGTGTGTGTGTGTGTGCGTGTGTATGTATGTTTTGCTAGGTATGTGTTTCGACCTCTCTTGTAAATACAGACACTTTCTCAGCTGTGCAAAGTTCATCAGTAAAAACTGAAGACACGTGGCCATTCTGGACTGTGTATTTGAGTCGTATTTACTGTTCCAGCACTGCCTTAAACAAATACTGTTCCCTGTTGTTCAGAGAATGATAGATTTAAGAGTTATGGGCAAATTCGCTATGCATATAGAGCTTTGGGGAGAGCAGGTGCGCTCCAGCTGTGTGTACAAACTTAAATAAATACATTGGGAGGGCAGTTATGACTACTGTGTGATATGAAGACATTGGGAGGGGTATTAACGTCTTATATAAAGCTGTGAACTGGGAGACATAAGACAGTTCAACTTACATTTTGACAAGAAGACTTCCTTCAGCATGGTACGTACCCTAACCCACATCATATGGTATGGTCCTTCTGTAGCTCAGTTGGTAGAGCATGGCGCTTGTAATGCCAGGGTAGTGGGTTCGATTCCCGGGACCACCCATACGTAGAATGTATGCACACATGACTGTAAGTCGCTTTGGATAAAAGCGTCTGCTAAATGGCATATATTATTATATTATATATTATCGTGGGGACCCTAGAGTAGGGCCTCTCTGTTTTGTGATTAGAAGTTATTACATATCACTTGTGAAATGTTATAAACATACATTTGATGCCAGTTATGAATTGTATTGATTATTTCAACTTTAGTATCAGATGTTTATTAATAAGTATTTAATAAGTAAATATGTGAGCGATGTGTGTGTGAGTGAGCGCTGCGTGTGAATCTGTGTTGAGTCTGTCAGTGAACGCTGAGGGCCTATTGAAACAAGCATTGGCTAGTGTACTAACGAGCCAAAATCACTCGCACAGCTGATCATTAAAAACTATCACATCTTATGCTTCACGGAGTCGTGGCTGAACGACTACAACATCAACATACAGTTGGCTGGTTATAAGATGTACCGGCAGAACAGTGGCGTCTCGTAAGACGAGGGGCGGCGGTCTATGTATTTTTGTAAACAACAGCTGGGGCACAACAACAGCTGGTACTTCTAAGGAAGTAGCTAATTCTTGTTTTTTTTGTTTCCAATTTATGTAATCCATCTACAAAAATAACATTTTCAAAACTAATATGGTCCTTTTTGATCAAGATCGGGAGAACGTATCCCTGGACTGTCCACTTTTGAAATGTGTAACTAAGGACAGGATTCAATCCGTATGGCCGAAGTTTTGCGGAAAATCAGGTCAACTTTTTAAAGTCCGATTGAGCCGAAATATGCAGCATGTCTGCAGTCTCTGCAACCGCAAGAACATTGCTTTTAATTGTCAATCGCGCTGAAACACTGAATTTCCATGATAGAGCGCTAGATCAAGTCAATCGTAATATTTAGATACTCTATATTTATTTTCATGAAATGTAGGCTAGTCTAATAAAGTTATTTAAAATCGCACGAGTTATGTTATCTTGACATATGTGCCTACTGCTTCTTTTTTCTTATACTCTTAACTATTTTTTACATTCGTCTGCCTTACGGTTTCCAATGCTCCTAATAGGTCGATATTTCATTTGAAGCATGAGAAGGGAACCTAGATGCAGCTGTCTGGTATCATAATCAACGAGTCCAAATAATATGTTAATTTATTCTTGTGGGAGTGTTTTAACATGCAAGTGAATGTAACCTCCAGTCAGTAGCGTTTTAAAGGGATAATTCGGGATTTTGGCAATGAAGCCCTTTCTCTACAGTACCAGTCAAAAGTTTGGGCAAATCTACTCATTCCTGGGTTGTTCTTTATTTTTAATATTTTCTACATTGTAGAATAATAGTGAAGACATCAAACTATGAAATAATATGGAATCATATAGGAACCAAAAAAAGTGTTTAACAAATCAAAAAATTGATTTTTGATTTTTGATTCTTCAAATTAGCCACCCTTTGCCTTGATGACAGCATTGCACACTCATGGCAATCTCTCAACCAGCTTCATGAAAAATGCTTTTCCAGCAGTCTTGAAGAAGTTCCCACATATGCTGAGCATTTGTTGGGTGCTTTCCTTCACTCTGCGGTCCAACTCATCTCAAACCATCTCAATTGGGTTGAGGTTGGGTAATTGTGGAGGCCAGGTCATCTGATGCAGCATTCCATCACCCTCCCTCTTGGTCAAATAGCCCTTACACAACCTGGAGGTGTGTTGGGTCGTTGTCCTGTTGAAAAACCAATAATAATCTCACTAAGCACAAACCAGATGGGATGGCATATCACTTCAGAATGCTGTGTCTCCCATGCTGGTTAGGTGTGCCTTGAATTCTAAATAAATCAAAGGCAGTGTCACCAGCAAATTACCCTCACACCTTCACACCTCCTCCGTGCTTCATGGCGGGAACCACACATGCAGAGATCATCCGTTCATCTACTCTGCGTCTCACAAAGAGACGGCAACCCAAACCCCAAAAATCTCCCATCTGGACTCATCAGACCAAAGGACACATTTCCATCTGTCAAAAGTCCATTGCTTGTGTTTCTTGGAAGTCGAAGCAAGGCTCTTCTTCTTATTGGTGGACTTTAGTAGTGGTTTCTTTGTAGCATATATATATATATATATATGAAGCATTTATTTGGGCAGCAATCTAACTTATCCTCTGCAGCAGAGGATAAGTTAGATTGGCAGCAGCTACTCTTCCTGGGGTCCAGTAAAATTAAGGCAGAATATGCCATTTAAAAAATATTACAAAACATTCACAGATTTCACAACACATTGTGGCCCCCAAGGCAGTACTCCACCACTACCACATATCTACAGTACCAAATCCATGTGTATGCGTAGTGTGTGTCTTATTGTGTGTGTGTGTGTGTGTGTGTGTGTGTGTGTGTGTGTGTGTGTGTGTGTGTGTGTGTGTGTGTGTGTGTGTGTGTGTGTGTGTGTGTGTGTGTGTGTGTGTGTGTGTGTGTGTGTGTGTGTGTGTGTGTGTGTGTGTGTGTGTGTGTGTGTGTGCGCGCGCCAATGTGTGTGTTGCTTCACAGTCCCCGCTGTTCTATAAGGAGTTTACATCTGATTCTCCTGCTGCATCAGTTACCTGATGTGGAATAGTAGTCATGGCTCTATGTAGTACTGTGGAATAGAGTTCCATGTAGTCATGGCTCTATGTAGTACTGTGGAATAGAGTTCCATGTATGGCTCTATGTAGTACTGTGGAATAGAGTTCCATGTAGTCATGGCTCTATGTAGTACTGTGGAATAGAGTTCCATGTGAATGTAGTCATGGCTAGGTAGTACTGTGGAATACAGTTCATGGCTGGCTATATGTAGTACTGTGGAATACAGTTCCATATAGTCATGGCTCTATGTAGTACTGTGGAATAGTTCCATGTAGTTCTCATGTACTGTGGAATAGAGTTCCATGTAGTCATGACTCTATGTAGTACTGTGGAATAGAGTTCCATGTAGTCATGGCTATATGTAGTACTGTGGAATACAGTTCCATGTAGTCATGGCTCTATGTAGTACTGTGGAATAGAGTTCCATGTAGTCATGGCTCTATGTAGTACTGTGGAATAGGTTCCATGTAATACTGTGGAATACAGTTCCATGTAGTCATGGCTCTATGTAGTACTGTGGAATAGGTTCCATGTAGTCATGGCTCTATGTAGTACTGTGGAATAGAGTTCCATGTAGTCATGGCTCTATGTAGTACTGTGGAATAGAGTTCCATGTAGTCATCTATGTAGTACTGTGGAATAGAGTTCCATGTAGTCATGGCTCTATGTAGTACTGTGGAATAGAGTTCCATGTAGTCATGGCTCTATGTAGTACTGTGGAATAGAGTTCCATGTAATAGTCTGTTCTGGACTTGGGGACTGTGAAGAGACCTCTTGTGGCATGTCTTGTGGGGTATGCTTGGGTGTCCAAGCTGTGGGCCAGTAGATTAGACAGACAGCTCGGTGCTTTCAACATGTCAATACCTCTCATAAATAAAAGTAGTTATGAAGTCAATCTCTCCTCCAATTTCAGCCAGATTGACATGCATATTATTAATATTAGCTCTCTGTGTACATCCAAGGGCCAGCCGTGCTGCCCTGTTCTGAACCAATTGCAATTTTCCTAAGTCCTTTTTTGTGACTTTATTATGGACAGACTTCCCCCATCTTAGCTACTGTTGTATCAATGTGTTTTGACGATGACAGTTTACAATCTAGGGTCACTCCAAGCAGTTTAGTCATCTCAACTTGCTCAAATTTACACATTATTAGATTTTTTACATAATTTATTACAAGATTTATTAAAAAATAAAAACCCTTGAATGAGTTGGTGTGTCCAAAATTTTGAGTGGATATTATATTATATATATTATATATTTCACCCTTTTTTATGTTGGCACAAAACTACCTCCATACTTCCATCATTTAAAAAAACAACATTGCCAGTTACATTCAGACATCTCTCATGACACTTGTCAAAACAGAGAACACCATCGTGTTTGTGAGAATCTCCCCTTTCCAAGACGAGTTCATATTAGTTTTGTTGGCCGTTTGAGGATGTCTCATGGTCTGTTGTACCAGATGTGGAAAGCTGACATAAACTGATGGATTAAGACGCAGGCATCTCTACTTTACTGACACATTTTAATGGGGATGTTTTGTATGTTACTTCGCGCAGGTTAGCGCAGGATAAAGAAACCCAGCGTTAACCTGCAGGTGTGCGTAAAAGTATTCGGTGTTCTTTGCAATCAACCAATCGTGTGTCTGTCATAGGGTTCTCTCGTCCGTGTGGTAGTGTGTGTGCTGATGTTGGTGGTTGTGTGTCGAGCTCAGTGCTTCTTCCAGGAGCTGGAGACCAAAGACCCCAAGAATCCAACAAAGGGTGAGTCTAGTCCTATACGACGATACTATTACAATTTTAATCAGTGAAGTTAGCACTGTAACCAGGATACGGAGGGTGTGGTGATGTATGCGTTTGATAATTTGGCAAAAACAGGTGTGTGTGTGTGTGTGTGTGTGTGTGTGTGTGTGTGTGTGTGTGTGTGTGTGTGTGTGTGTGTGTGTGTGTGTGTGTGTGTGTGTGTGTGTGTGTGTGTGTGTGTGTGTGTGTGTGTGTGTGTGTGTGTGTGTGTCTCTGTGTGTGTCTCTGTGTGTGTAGGGTGTGTGGATAAGGAGGGAAAGCAGCATGTGTTTGGCTCTTCATGGGTGAAGGACTGCTATGACTGTTCCTGCTCCATGCGAGGCATCAGATGCTGCAACAGGTAACACCAGATTTCTGTATTAAATTCTAATAAGCTTTATATGCATGAGTATAACCCTATCTGTCTCCACCTCTATGAGAGATGCACTAGTTATATTGAGAGATTGAAACCAGCAAACAACAGCCTGATTTGACCCCCTCTCCCCCTACTCCTTTCTTTCTCCCCTTCTCTCTCTATTTGTCTCCACCCCCTTCTCTCCCTTCTCTCTTCGTCTCTCCTTCTCTCTCGCTTGATCTGTCTCCACCTCTCTTTCTCCCCCTCCTCCCTTCTACCGCTCCCTCCATCTCCACCCTCCTTTCCCTCCCAACCCATCAATCTCTATCAATCCCCCTCTCTCTCTCTCCCTCTCCCTCTGACCCTTGACCCTTGATCTGTCTCCTCCCCTCTCTCTCTCTCTCTCTCTCTCTCTCTCTCTCTCTCTCTCTCTCTCTCTCTTTCCCCCTCTCTCTCTCTCTCTCTCTCTTCCCCCTCTCTCTCTCTCTCTCTCTCTCTCTCTCTCTCTCTCTCTCTCTCTCTCTCTCTCTCTCTCTCTCTCTCTCTCTCTCTCTCTCTCACTCTCTCTCTCACCCTCTCTTTCCCCCTCTCTCTCTCACTCTCTCTCTCTCTCTCTCTCTCTCTCACTCTCTCTCTCACTCTCTCTTTCCCCCTCTCTATTTTACCTCTCCCTTCTAACTCTCTCTCCCCCTCTCCCTTCTCCCTGTCTCTATCCCCCCTCTCTCTCTCCCTCTCTCCCTTTGACCTCCCACTCTCCCTTCTACCTCTCCTATTCCCTCTGTCCCTCTCCCTTCTACCTCTCCCTCTCTCCCCCTCTCCCTTCCTCTCCATGTCAGGATCCCAGCGGTGGTGGATCTCTCAGCAGAGTGTGAGCTGGTGGTGGACAGAAAAGCCTGCTCATACAGAGTGGTGATGAAGTCAGACAAGACCAAGGACTGTAACAGCTCCTTCAGTATGGTCTTATAAAAATGTCTGCATGGTTGCATGTACACACCAACATGTATAGATGGAACTTACATCAAATAAAACAAGGCAACAGTGAACATGTCTATTTGTTTATTTGGATCCCCATGAGCTTTTTCAGAAGCAGCAGCTACTCTTCCTGGGGTCCACAAAAACAGAAACCATGACAAGTAACAAACACTGATACACTGATAGATCAGAACAGTACAACAAATGTAAAATATAATGATATACAAACAATGCAGCTAAAAAATAAAAACAGTACATCAAAAATGTTGTGTTAGTGTGTTTGTGTGTCTCTTCCGTTCCAGGAGTTGGTTTTAAATATGTTTTTTAAAGGTAATTTTGCTGTTTGCTTGAGTAATTGGCGATGGAAGGGAGATCAATGCCATCATGGCTCTATATAAAACTCTTGCAGCGAATTCGTTGAGGAAAATGTTGGTTCCACTGAAGTTCCAAACTACTTTAATTATTTCTTTCCTTAGCAAGATTAGCAAATTTAGACATGACATGCCAGCAATGAATGCCGACCCTACACATCCAAGTACAACTGACCATGCAAACTTAATGAAAGAGCATGCATTTTCAAATCAAATAAATCTGTGAATCAGCTGGAAGAGCTGTGTGTAATGTGGAAAAACTCCCTAGAAAGGCCAAAACCTGAAGAAACAATTATTGGCTGTGCCGGGTAGAGATTATAACAGAACATGACCAAGATGTTCAAATGTTCATAAATGACCAGCATGGTCAAATAATAATAAGGCAGAACAGTTGAAACTGGAGCAGCAGCACAGTCAGGTGGACTGGGGACAGCAAGGAGCCATCATGTCAGGTAGTCCTGGGGCACGGTCCTAGGGCTCAGGTCAGTTGAAACTGGAGCAGGAGCATGGCCAGGTGGACTGGGGACAGCAAGGAGTCCTCATGTCAGGTAGTCCTGGGACATGGTCCTAGGGCCCAGGCCAGTTGAAACTGGAGCAGCAGCATGGCCAGGTGGACTGGGGACAGCAAGGAGTCATCATGTCAGGTAGTCTGGGACATGGTCCTAGGGCATGGTTCTAGGGCTCAGTTCCTCCGAGAATTAGAGAACGCCACTTAGATTTACACAGGACATGGACTGGAGATAAACAAACTGCTAGCCCCGACTAAACTACTGCAGCATAAATACTGGAGGTGAGACAGGAGGGGTCAAAATTCCGAGGACAGGGCCAGTTTATACCCCACCCACTTTGCCAAAAGCCCCCACACCACTAGAGGGAAATCTTCAACCACCAACTTACCATCCTGAGACAAGGCCGAGTATAGCCCACAAAGATCTCCGACACGGTACAACCCAAGGGGGGAACTATTTTAGAGGCAGAGAATCCCAGTGGAAAAGGGGAACCGGCCAGGCAGAGACAGCAAGGGCGGTTTGTATTTGAGTCTTCAGTAAAGACTTAAAGGTGAGATCCCTGACATGGGTAGCTGGAGCTGCCCTGCCTCCAAGGGGACAGCTACTCTTCCTGGTCTATTTTGGTCCAGCAAAATTAGGGCAGTTTATACCATTTGAAAACATTACAATACATTCACAGATTTCACAACACATTGTGTGCCCTCAGGCCCCTCGTCTACCACTAACACACATCTACAGTGTCTGTGCCCTCAGGCCCCTCCACTAAACACATATCTACAACACACTGTGTCCCAGGCCCCTCCTCCAGGCCCCTACTCCACCACTAACACACATCTACAGTACTAAATCCATGTATATGTGTGTGCATAACACACATCTACAGTGTCTGTGCCCTCAGGCCCCTACCACTAACTCTACAGTGTCTGTGTGTGTCTACAGTGTCTGTGTGTGTGTGTGTGTCAGGCCCCTACTCCACCACTACCACATTGTGTGTGTACTCCACCACTGTGTGTGTGTGTGTGTGTGTGTGTGTGTGTGTGTGTGTGTGTGTGTGTGTGCCCTGTGTGTGTGTGTGTGTGTGTGTGTGTAGTGTATGTGTGTGTGTGTGTGTGTGTGTGGGATAGAGTTCCATGTAGTCATGGCTCTATGTAGTACTGTGGAATAGAGTTCCATGTAGTCATGGCTCTATGTAGTACTGTGGAATAGAGTTCCATGTAGTCATGGCTCTATGTAGTACTGTGGAATAGAGTTCCATGTAGTCATGGCTCTATGTAGTACTGTGGAATAGAGTTCCATGTAGTCATGGCTCTATGTAGTACTGTGTGCCTCCCATAGTCAGCTCTGGTCTTGGGGACTGTGAAGAGACCTCTTGTGGCATGTCTTGTGGGGTATGCTTGGGTGTCCAAGCTGTGTGCCCGTAGTTTAGACAGACAGCTCGGTGCATTCAACATGTCAATACCTCTCATAAATAAAACTAAAGTTAATAATTTCTCTATCAACAATAACAAGCCACCAGGGTCTAACATCGTAGATAGACAATTAATGAGGATAATAGCGGACAATATTGCCACTACTATTTGCCACATCTTCAATCTACCCTTCTAGAAAGTGTGTGCCCTCAGGCCTGGAGGGAAGTAATAGTCATTCCGCTCCCCAAGAATGGTAAGGCCCACTGTGCTGGCTCAAATAGCCAACCAATCAGCCTACACAGGAAATGTGTTCACCAGATACAATGCTATTTTACGGTTTATTTATTTATTTTTCTGTCTGTCTGTCTGTCTGTCAAAGAAGATCAATGGAAATAGGATACACCTCAGCTCAATTTTGAGTGTCATACAAAGGGTCTGAATACTTACGTAAATATCATATTTCCATTTTTTAAATATATATACATTTGCACACATTTCTAAAAACCTGTTGTTGCTTTGTCATTATTGGGTATTGTGTGTAGGTTGATGAGGGGAAAACGATTTAATCCATTTTAGAATAAGGCAGTAACGTAATAAAATGTGGAAAAAAACGATGTGTCTGAATTCTTTCTGAATGCACAATATGTATATACACCACAGTTCAAAAGCCACTTAGAAATTACCATGTTTTTTAAATAAAAAATATTTTTTTTAGTCCGTTAAAATAACATCAAATTGATCAGAAATACAGTGTAGACATTGTTAATGTTGTAAATAACTGTTGAAGCTGGCAATGGCTTATTTTTAATGGAATATCTACATAGGCGAACAGAGGCCCATTATCAGCAACCATCACTCCTGTGTTCCAATGGAACGTTGTGTTAGCTAATCCAAGTTTATCATTTTAGTTGAGTATCTGAAGCATCAGCATTTGTGGGTTCGATTACATGCTCAATATGGCCAGAAACTCGTCAGTCTATTCTTGTTCTGAGAAATGAAGGCGAGAAATTGCCAAGAAACTGAAGATCTCGTACAACGTTGTGTACTACTCCCTTCACAGAACAGCGGAGTTGACGTTGAGACTGGTGTTTTGTGGGTACTATTTAATGAAGCTGCCAGTTGAGGACTTGTGAGGTGTCTGATTCTCAAACTAGACACTCTAATGTACTTGTCCTCTTGCTCAGTTGTGCACCGGGGCCTCCCACTCCTCTTTCTATTCTGGTTAGTTTGGGTCTTTAAAGTGCATACTTTTATTTTATTCAGCTGCATTCACAATGATTCCAATTTTCTCCGCTTGTGCTGTTGTGGTGTTCATTGCCAATAAGCATTTCTCTATGGCCATGCTTTCCTCCTTGCTACCCCTATCCTGGTCAACAGCTCCGCACCCTCCGCAGCTCCTTGCCCAAGCCTCCCCAGCTCCTCCTTCACCCACATCCAGATCGCAGATGTTCTGAAAGAGTTGCAAAACCTGGACCCGTACAAATCAGCTGGGCTAGACTATCTGGACCCTCTCTTTCTAAAATTATCTGCCGCCATTGTTGCAACCCCTATTACCAGTCTGTTCAACCTCTCTTTCATTTCGTCTGAGATCCCTAAAGATTGGAAAGCTGCCTCGGTCATCCCCCTCTTCAAAGGGGGTGACACTCTAGACCCAAACTGTTGCAGACCAATATCCATCCTACCCTGCCTTTCTAAAGTCTTCGAAAGCCAAGTTAATGAACAGATCACTGACCACTTAAAATCTTACCGTACCTTCTCCACTGTGCTATCCGGTTTCTGAGCTGGTGACGGGTGCATCTCAGCTACGCTCAAGGTCCTAAACGATATCATAACCGCCATCGATAAAAGACAGTACTGTGCAGCCGTCTTCATCGACCTGGCCAAGGCTTTCGACTCTATCAATCACCGTATTCTTATTGGCAGACTCAATAGCCTTGGTTTCTCAAATGACTGTCTCCCCTCTGCACAGACCATACAAACGCTCCACACCGCGTGGCCGCGGCCACCCTAATCTGGTGGTCCCAGCACGCACGACCCACGTGGAGTTCCAGGTCTCCGGTAGCCTCTGGAACTGCTGATCTGCGGTCAACAAGGCAGAGTTCATCTCAGCCTATGCCTCCCTCCAGTCCCTCGACTTCTTGGCACTAACGGAAACATGGATCACCACAGACAACACTGCTACTCCTACTGCTCTCTCTTCGTCCGCCCACGTGTTCTCGCACACCCCGAGAGCTTCTGGTCAGCGGGGTGGTGGCACCGGGATCCTCATCTCTCCCAAGTGGTCATTCTCTCTTTCTCCCCTTACCCATCTGTCTATCGCCTCCTTTGAATTCCATGCTGTCACAGTTACCAGCCCTTTCAAGCTTAACATCCTTATCATTTATCGCCCTCCAGGTTCCCTCGGAGAGTTCATCAATGAGCTTGATGCCTTGATAAGCTCCTTTCCTGAGGACAGCTCACCTCTCACAGTTCTGGGCGACTTTAACCTCCCCACGTCTACCTTTGACTCATTCCTCTCTGCCTCCTTCTTTCCACTCCTCTCCTCTTTTGACCTCACCCTCTCACCTTCCCCCCCTACTCACAAGGCAGGCAATACGCTCGACCTCATCTTTACTAGATGTTGTTCTTCCACTAACCTCATTGCAACTCCCCTCCAAGTCTCCGACCACTACATTGTATCCTTTTCCCTCTCGCTCTCATCCAACACCTCCCACACTGCCCCTACTCGGATGGTATCGCGCCGTCCCAACCTTCGCTCTCTCTCCCCCGCTACTCTCTCCTCTTCCATCCTATCATCTCTTCCCTCCGCTCAAACCTTCTCCAACCTATCTCCTGACTCTGCCTCCTCTACCCTCCTCTCCTCCCTCTCTGCATCCTTTGACTCTCTATGTCCCCTATCCTCCAGGCCGGCTCGGTCCTCCCCTCCCGCTCCGTGGCTCGATGACTCATTGCGAGCTCACAGAACAGGGCTCCGGGCAGCCGAGCGGAAATGAGGGAAAACTCGCCTCCCTGCGGACCTGGCATCCTTTCACTCCCTCCTCTCTACATTTTCCTCCTCTGTCTCTGCTGCTAAAGCCACTTTCTACCACGCTAAATTCCAAGCATCTGCCTCTAACCCTAGGAAGCTCTTTGCCACCTTCTCCTCCCTCCTGAATCCTCCCCCCCCTCCTCCCTTTCTGCAGACGACTTCGTCAACCATTTTGAAAAGAAGGTCGACGACATCCGATCCTCGTTTGCTAAGTCAAACGACACCGCTGGTTCTGCTCACACTGCCCTACCCTGTGCTCTGACCTCTTTCTCCCCTCTCTCTCCAGATGAAATCTCACGTCTTGTGACGGCCGGCCGCCCAACAACCTGCCCGCTTGACCCTATCCCCTCCTCTCTTCTCCAGACCATTTCCGGAGACCTTCTCCCTTACCTCACCTCGCTCATCAACTCATCCCTGACCGCTGGCTACGTCCCTTCCGTCTTCAAGAGAGCGAGAGTTGCACCCCTTCTGAAAAAACCTACACTCGATCCCTCCGATGTCAACAATTACAGACCAGTATCCCTTCTTTCTTTTCTCTCCAAAACTCTTGAACGTGCCGTCCTTGGCCAGCTCTCCCTCTATCTCTCTCTGAATGACCTTCTTGATCCAAATCAGTCAGGTTTCAAGACTAGTCATTCAACTGACACTGCTCTCCTCTGTATCACGGAGGCGCTCCGCACTGCTAAAGCTAACTCTCTCTCCTCTGCTCTCATCCTTCTAGATCTATCGGCTGCCTTCGATACTGTGAACCATCAGATCCTCCTCTCCACCCTCTCCGAGTTGGGCATCTCTGGCGCGGCCCACGCTTGGATTGCGTCCTACCTGACAGGTCGCTCCTACCAGGTGGCGTGGCGAGAATCTGTCTCCTCACCACGCGCTCTCACCACTGGTGTCCCCCAGGGCTCTGTTCTAGGCCCTCTCCTATTCTCGCTATACACCAAGTCATTTGGCTCTGTCATAACCTCACATGGTCTCTCCTATCATTGCTATGCAGACGACACACAATTAATCTTCTCCTTTCCCCCTTCTGATGACCAGGTGGCGAATCGCATCTCTGCATGTCTGGCAGACATATCAGTGTGGATGACAGATCACCACCTCAAGCTGAACCTCGGCAAGACGGAGCTGCTCTTCCTCCTGGGGAAGGACTGCCCGTTCCATGATCTCGCCATCATGGTTGACAACTCCATTGTGTCCTCCTCCCAGAGCGCTAAGAACCTTGGTGTGATCCTGGACAACACCCTGTCTTTCTCAACCAACATCAAGGCGGTGGCCCGTTCCTGTAGGTTCATGCTCTACAACATCCGCAGAGTACGACCCTGCCTCACACAGGAAGCGGCGCAGGTCCTAATCCAGGCACTTGTCATTTCCCGTCTGGATTACTGCAACTCGCTGTTGGCTGGGCTCCCTGCCTGTGCCATTAAACCCCTTCAACTCATCCAGAACGCCGCAGCCCGTCTGGTGTTCAACCTTCCCAAGTTCTCTCACGTCACCCCGCTCCTCCGTTCTCTCCACTGGCTTCCAGTTGAAGCTCGCATCCGCTACAAGACCATGGTGCTTGCCTACAGAGCTGTGAGGGGAACGGCACCTCAGTACCTCCAGGCTCTGATCAGGCCCTACACCCAAACAAGGGCACTGCGTTCATCCACCTCTGGCCTGCTCGCCTCCCTACCACTGAGGAAGTACAGCTCCCGCTCAGCCCAGTCAAAACTGTTCGCTGCTCTGGCCCCCCAATGGTGGAACAAACTCCCTCACGACGCCAGGACAGCGGAGTCAATCACCACCTTCCGGAGACACCTGAAACCCCACCTCTTTAAGGAATACCTAGGATAGGATAAGTATTTCCTCTCACCCCCCCCTTTAAGATTTAGATGCACTATTGTAAAGTGACTGTTCCACTGGATGTCATAAGGTGAATGCACCAATTTGTAAGTCGCTCTGGATAAGAGCGTCTGCTAAATGACGTAAATGTAAATGTAAATGACTGCCTCGCCTGGTTCACCAACTACTTCGCAGATAGAGTTCAGTGTGTCAAATCGGTGGGCCTGTTGTCCAGGCCTCTGGCAGTCTCTATGGGGGCACCACAGGGTTCAATTCTCGGGCCGACTATTTTCTCTGTATATATCAATGATGTCGCTCTTGCTGCGGGTGATTCCCTGATCCACCTCTACATAGACGACACCATTCTGTATACATCTGGCCCTTCTTTGGACACTGTGTTAACTGTGTCAACCAACTTGCTCACTGATCATTATTCACAAATCATTCAGGATTATCCTTAATTGTGGTACCATCCGCATTAATGTATAAGTGTTTAGAAACATATTATGTTATAACATATTATGTTCTTATTTACAATAAAGGTGAATTACATTGGGTCTTTGTGATTTCACAGCCGAGGCTGTGCAAGAAATCCTGTCTGTGAGTGTTTTGTGATGGACTGTAATTGAAGAAGTGGGATGGGTTTTATTTGTTGACATGTCTATTTTTTGGATTTTGAATGATGTCATTTTTTACCCCTTTCCCGCAATATATGTTGTATTTGATTGTTAAATGTCCCGTCCAGCTGGTGGCGGTAATGCACCATTAACATTGAATGCCAACCGCCGTTAAACCCCACCGAAGAAGAATGAGCACGACCGGGGAAGAACGTCAGTTATGTGCGACACAGCGTGCTGAAGGACAAGCAGAATCAAGTGGAGGCACGAAATAACTTCAGGTGGTTATGGAGCTAAAATTACCGAAACATGTAGCTCATGAAATCCACGACTTTCAGCAATGAATGCCAAAACGAGTATTGTATTTAGAGCGACGCTACGGGTTATGTGATGCTATTTCTGTCTCGTGTTGTAACGTCGTTAGCTACGAGATGCGCACAGTAGGCAACGTTATCACATACCATTTTGGTTCATTATTAGCAAGCTAAGATAACTTATCATATTAGCTGGACATAACTTGATACATATATTGTTTAAACGTGGATAGCTTGTTTATGAGGTGAACATGTATACTGTATCAGTTTGCTAGCTAGCTAACTAGCTGTGTCTAAACTAACTAGTGATTTACAGCAGGTTTTCCCAAAATTGGTCTCCAGCCCATAAGCAGCTTGTTGCTACTCTGTCATTCAACCTGGTTGTTTTACTGACACATGATTAAGTCATTCAACCTAGTAACATGAATGTTCTAGGTAGTTAACATATTCATTCAACCGAATAAATTGCTGAGATTGTTGTAGTTACAGGTCTGTCCTGCCCATAGGCAGCAGAGTGAGGTCGGTATATTCTGAGCTAAACTGACCAAGACACCTCCAACTAGGGGTGGGCGATATTCCAAATGCCAGTATTGCAAAAGCAAGTTTTTTTGTATTTGTTTTTATGAGCGTTTATGTCCGCTTGTTCTCATGTTGTCTCGTTCGCTCCTTCTGTTCTGTGCACCTTCCCATTTACACTAGAGATCTGTTTATAGTGATGAGATGCTCATGTCTTTATCCCAAATGCGGGAATGCAGCCGACAAGTTTAGATTTAAAATACGCTCATAGAAACGGACAAAAAAAAACTCTCGCTTTGCCTCTTTCTCCCAAGCCCCTCCAGTCAAAATACCAAAGTTGAGAGATCACTTCTTCCTCTCTGACAAGCAGTATAAACTTGCTATTTGCATTTGAGGTTTGGTCCAACAATTGGTAATATGGAGACATTATTTTGCTGTAGTAGAAGTTAGCCTTTTGAACCATACCCTGTTTGTTTCAACTCCTCAACTTTCGAGCAGAGCAGACACTACTAAAACAAATATTGTTATGCTAGTTGTTTAGTCTGATTTTATAAATGTGCAATACGCTAAAAGCAATTGGTAACTCTTCTCACTCTGAGAAATAAGGTAAGCCTCTTGATTTCAACATCTGAACAAAGTGGACAAGCTAGCATGCTGTTCAAACAGTTGGAGACGGACAGAAAGTTGTGTTGTTAACAATTCAACTGTTATGCCTCGTTAACTGTATTCAGAACTTGTGAAATTCTACTCAGATCCAAGTTGGCTAAACTTGAAACATAAATATTAGCTGGCTACTAGCACGTGGGCTTGTGCTTTAGAGATTATGAGACTGGTGTTCATTTTCTATAATGCCTGCTACCTAATTAATTAATGTGCATTATAATTAATGTGCATGGTTCTGGTTAAATTTGTCACAATTGTTTTTTTTGTAGACAGAGCTGAAAGCCAGATCAATGATTATCGGGGAAAAAAGCAGGTACAACTATTTTGATAAAATGATTAGTGGTTGTGGAAGACTTGTATTCAACCTCAGTATTATTTACCTCTGAATTAATATTATTATTGCTGACTGTTTAAATGCAGTGCATTTGACCATTAATTTTTTACAACCATGCTTATTTAGAGAACATTTTTAAATCAACATGAGTTTTAGCCCATATCGCCCATCCCTTGCTCCAAAACATAACACCTCACAATTCTGCCCAAAGACAATGAAGACTTTTCTGACCTAGTGGTATATGGGCTATTTACGTTAGCTCTAATGCCTCCCATGATAAGCAGTGCCTACTTTGCCAAAGTCGGCGCAAAATATTTATCTCAGTGCGCTGTTTCCTCCCGCATGTTGTTGGACGATCAAATAAGTGAAATTAATATAAAGATTGGGACACGTAAGTGATGCTTAATGATAATCATAAATGGATTTAATGTGAGCATCTTCTCCAATAAGCAAATGACTAGCATGAACATGTTAATTTAACATTTGGAAATGTGAAACCAACCAGAACAAATGGAGAAAGAAAATAGAATATAACAAATGATCAGAACTGTGAAAATGCCCAAAACATGTTAACATCATATCCTAAAAACAGAAGTCTAAATAAAATGTATTTAATGGAATTAGGCTACTAAGTTCCCCTCCTTCTCTGTGGGCTTTATTGTCATGAATCAGTTCTAGACTATGCAACAGCCTGTTTTACAAATGGTACCACATCGATGAGTATTCATAAAATTGCATTGTGGGCTGACACTAGGCTGCACAAGTCTTGTGTTTTACTTTTTAACTCGCCTAGGGTGGCAGAACTGCCAGGGCGGGGCCAGTGTAGCTAGCTAACATTATTCATTCAATAAATCTAATAAAGTGACTGAGATTGTTGGAGGTAGTTAACATTATTCATTCATTCAACCCGGTCTAGGATTCAACCTAATGATGTGACTGAGAGTGAATGTTAATCATTAATTGACCCATCAGGCTTTCCTCTGGAGATTGTCATCATGGCGGTGGCATCTTTATCCCGAGCTCTGCGGTCCCTGTCCCTCTCCTGGCCGGCTCTATTACCAACCCAGGTAGGCTCTAGTCTCCATATCTAATCAAACAGCATCTTGGTAGACATTGGGGATATCTGTAATAGCTTTGTATTGTTTTGTGCTATACACATTACATTTACATTTAAGTCATTTAGCAGACGCTCTTATCCAGAGCGACTTACAAATTGGTGCATTCACCTTATGACATCCAGTGGGACAGTCACTTAACAATAGTGCATCTAAAACTTAGGGGGGGGTGAGAGGGATTACTTATCCTATCCTAGGTATTCCTTAAAGAGGTGGGGTTTCAGGTGTCTCCGGAAGGTGGTGATTGACTCCGCTGTCCTGGCGTCGTGAGGGAGTTTGTTCCACCATTGGGGGGCCAGGGCAGCGAACAGTTTTGACTGGGCTGAGCGGGAGCTGTACTTCCTCAGTGGTAGGGAGGCGAGCAGGCCAGAGGTGGATGAACGCAGTGCCCTTGTTTGGGTGTAGGGCCTGATCAGAGCCTGGAGGTACTGAGGTGCCGTTCCCCTCACAGCTCCGTAGGCAAGCACCATGGTCTTGTAGCGGATGCGAGCTTCAACTGGAAGCCAGTAGAGAGAACTTGGGAAGGTTGAACACCAGACGGGCTGCGGCGTTCTGGATGAGTTGAAGGGGTTTAATGGCACAGGCAGGGAGCCCAGCCAACAGCGAGTTGCAGTAATCCAGACGGGAGATGACAAGTGCCTGGATTAGGACCTGCGCCGCTTCCTGTGTGAGGCAGGGTCGTACTCTGCGGATGTTGTTGAGCATGAACCTACAGGAACGGGCCACCGCCTTGATGTTGGTTGAGAACGACAGGGTGTTGTCCAGGATCACGCCAAGGTTCTTGGCGCTCTGGGAGGAGGACACAATGGAGTTGTCAACCGTGATGGCGAGATCATGGAACGGGCAGTCCTTCCCCGGGAGGAAGAGCAGCTCCGTCTTGCCGAGGTTCAGCTTGAGGTGGTGATCCGTCATCCACACTGATATGTCTGCCAGACATGCAGAGATGCGATTCGCCACCTGGTCATCAGAAGGGGGAAAGGAGAAGATTAATTGTGTGTCGTCTGCATAGCAATGATAAGAGAGACCATGTGAGGTTATGACAGAGCCAAGTGACTTGGTGTATAGCGAGAATAGGAGAGGGCCAAGAACAGAGCCCTGGGGGACACCAGTGGTGAGAGCTCGTGGTGAGGAGACAGATTCTCGCCACGCCACCATACACAATATGACCAGCTGACTCCTATGTCTGTTTAGACCGGTCAGGCAGGACTAAGGCCAGATAGAGACCGTTGAAGTCGGAAGTTTACATACACTTAGTTTGGAGCCATTAAAACTTGGTTTTTCAACCACTCCACAAACTTCTTGTTAACAAACTATAGTTTTGGCAAGTCGGTTAAGGACATCTACTTTGTGCATGACACAAGTACATTTTCCAACCATTGTTTATACACAGATTATTTAACTTATAATTACAATGTTTCACAATTCCAGTGGGTCAGAAGTTTTCATACACTAATTTGACTGCCAACAGCTTGGAAAATTCCAGAAATGTCATGGCTTTAGAAGCTTCTGATAGGCAAATTGACATAATTTGAGTCAATTGGAGATGTACCTGTGGATGTATTTCAAAGCCTTCCTTCAAACACAGTGCCTCTTAGCTTGACTTCATGGGGAAATCAGTGAAGACCTCAGAAAAAAATTGGACACCTCCACAAGTCTGGTTCATCCTTGGGAGCAATTTACAAACACCTGAAGGTACCACGTTCATCTGTACAAACAATAGTACGCAATTATAAACACCATGGGACCACGCAGCCGTCATATCGCTCAGGAAGGAGATGCGTTCTGTTTCCTAGAGATGAACGTACTTTGGTGTGAAAAGTTCAAATCAATCCCAGAACAGCAGCAAATGACGTTGTGAAGATGCTGGAGGAAACGGGTATAAAAGTATCTATATCCACAGTAAAATGAGTCCTATATCGACATACCCTGAAAGGTCGCTCAGCAAGGAAGAAGCCACTGCTATAAAACCACCATAAAAAAGCCAGACTACGGTTTGCAACTGCACATGGGGACAAAGATCGTACTTTTTGGAGAAATGTCCTCTGGTCTGATGAAACAAAAATTGAACTGTTTGGCCATAATGACCATCGTTATGTTTGGAGAAAAAGGGATGCTTACAAGCCGAAGAACACCATCCCAACCGTGAAGCACGGGGATGATAGCGTAATGTTGTGAGGGTGCTTTGCTGCAGGAGGGACTGGTGCACTTCACAAAATAGATGACATGAGGGAGGGAAATGATGTGGCTATATTGAAGCAACATCTCAAGACATCAGTCAGGAAGTTAAAGCTTGGTCTCAAATGGGTCTTTCAAATGTACAATGACCCCAAGCAAAATGGCTTGGGGACAACAAAGTCAAGGTACTGGAGTGGCCATCACAAAGCCCTGACCTCAATCCTTTAGAAAATTTGGGGGCAAAACTGAAAAAGTGTGTGCGAGCAAGGAGGTCTACAAACTTGACTCAGCTACACCAGCTCTGTCAGGAGGAATAGGCCCAAATTATTGTGGGAAGCTTGTGGAAGGCTACATGAAACGTTTGACCCAAGTTAAAGCATTTAAAGGCAATGCTACTATATGCTAATGTGGTGTGTGTAAAATTCTGGCCCACTGGGAATGTAATGAAAGAAATAAAAGGGGAAATAAATCACGCTCCACTATTTTCACATTTTCAAAAAATAACTGACTGATCCTAACTGACCTAAGACAGGGCATTTTTACTGTGAAACTGAGTTTAAATGTATTTGGCTAAGGTGTATGTAAACCTCCGACTTCAACTGTAGATTTACGGTCGTGGCCAAAAGTAGAGAATGACGTAGGTGTGGGCAGTGACCGGTTGAAGAGCATGCATTTAGTTTTGCTTGCATTTAAAAGAAGTTGGAGGCCACGTAAGGAGAGTTGTGTGGCATTGAAGCTGGTGTGGAGGTTAGTTATTAAGTGTCCAGAAGTCTACAGAATGGTGTCATCTGCGTAGAGGTGGATCAGAGAATCACCAGCAGCAAGAGCGACATCGTTGATGTATACAGAGAAGAGTTGGCCCGAGGATTGAACCCTGTGGTACCCCTAGGTACTGACAGAGGTCCGGACAACAGGCCCTCCGATTTGACACACTGAACTCTATGATTGACTGTCGAAAGCCTTGGCCAGGTCGATGAAGACTGCTGCACAGTACTGTCTTTTATCGATGGCGGTTATATTGTTTCGGACCTTGAGCGTGGCTGAACTGCATCGGAAACCAGATTGCATAGCGGAGAAGGTACGGTGGGATGGTCAGTGATCTGTTTGTTAACTTGGTTTTCGAAGACCTAAAGGCAGGGTAGGATAAATATACATCTGTTGCAGTTTGTATTTAGTGTCTCCCCGTTTTGAAGAGGGGGATGACTGCGTCAGCTTTCCAATCTTTGGGGATCACAGACGATACGAAAGAGAGGTTGAACCAGCTAGTAATAGGGGTCGCAACTATTTCGGCAGATCATTTTAGAAAGGGAGGGTCCAGATTGTCTTGCCCAGCTGATTTGTAGGGATCCAGATTTTGCAGCTCTTTCAGAACATCAGCTATCTGGATTTGGGTGAAGGAGAAATGGGGAGGCTTGGGCAAGTTGCAGTGAGGGGTGCAGGGCTGTTGACAGGGGTAGGGGTAGCCAGGTGAAAAGCGTGGCCAGGTGAAGAAAAATGCTTATTGATAGTGTTTCCTAGCCTCGGTGCAGTGGGCAGCTGGGAGGAGGTGCTCTTATTGTGCATGGACTTTAGTGTCCCACAACTTACTGGAGTTAGTGCTACAGGATGCAAATTTCTGTTTGAAATTGTTTTTCCTAAGGTAACAGTCCGGTGTGCTGTAGACAGCTAGCGGGCCGTGGCTAGCGGATGAGCATTCAGGCGACGTTGCGACAGAGGAGTCTGTTGAAAAAAAACCTTGGGCGGAATTGCGTTGGTAGTCCAGTCGTGATGGGTCGGCAGGGGTCCAGGTAGCCCAAGGACTGGCTGATGGGCCTCTTCAGCTTGCCGGGAGATGGGCCTAGCAATGGCTAACTGACTACTAGCTAGTAGCAAGTTAGCTGGCTTGCAAGTTAGCTGGCTTGAGTTCCGGTTCTTAAGTATTAAAAATAGCAGATCCGTACCACATTGGGTGAGGAAGGGTTGCAGGAGAGTATATTCAGTCCATAGATGGAAAGTGATAATAAAAGAATATATACATTTATGGAAAGAAAAAAACAAGGGAAAAAAATATTTACACTATTTTCCAATTGAGATGGTTTGGGATGAGTTGGACCGCAGACTGAAGGTAAAGCAGCCAACAAGTGCTCAGCATATGTGGAAACTCCTTCAAGACTGTTGGAAAAACTGCTTTGTTGGTTAAGAGCTTGTAAGCAAGCATTTCACTGCAAGGTCTACTACACCTGGTGTATTCAGCATTTCACTGCGAGGTCTACTACACCGGTTGTATTCAGCATTTCACTGCGAGGTCTGCTACACCGGTTGTATTCAGCATTTCACTGCGAGGTCTGCTACACCGGTTGTATTCAGCATTTCACTGCGAGGTCTGCTACACCGGTTGTATTCAGCATTTCACTGCGAGGTCTGCTACACCGGTTGTATTCAGCATTTCACTGCGAGGTCTGCTACACCGGTTGTATTCAGCATTTCGCTGCGAGGTCTGCTACACCGGTTGTATTCAGCATTTCGCTGCGAGGTCTGCTACACCGGTTGTATTCAGCATTTCACTGCGAGGTCTGCTACACCGGTTGTATTCAGCATTTCACTGCGAGGTCTGCTACACCGGTTGTATTCATCATTGTATTTGGTGCAAATAAGATTTGATTTTATAAGCATTTCAGGTGAAATTGTGTGTGTAAAGCTGTCAAGGCAAAGGTGTTTAACACTTTTTTTTTGGTTACTACATGATTTCATGTGTTAATAGTTTGTCTTAAATATTATTCTACAATGTAGAAAATATTAAAAATAGAGGATTCCTTGTCCAAACATTTGACTGTTACTGTGTGGAGTATGTTTGAGTGAGTGAATTTGGAAAGTATTCAGACCCCTTGACTTTTTTCTACGTTTTTTAAAACGTTAAAGCCTTATTCTAAAATGTATTAAATGTTTTTTTCCCCTCATCAATCTACACACAATACCCCATAATGAAAAGCCAAAACAGGTTTAGAAATTCTTGCAAATAAAATGTATCACATTTACTTAAGTATTCAGACCCATTACTCAGTACTTTGAAGCATCTTTGGCAGCGATTACAGCCTTCAGTCTTGGGTTTGACGCAACAAGCTTGGAACACCTGTATTTGGGGAGTGTATCCTGTTCTTCTCTGCAGATTATCTCAAACTCTGTCAGGATGGATGGGGAGTGTTGCTGCACAGCTATTTGCAGGTCTCCGGATATGTTTGATCGGGTTCAAGTCCGGTCTCTGGATGGGCAACTCAAGGACATTCAGAGACTTGTCTCAAAGCCATTCCTGCGTTGTCTTGGCTGTGTGCTTAGGGTCATTATCCTGTTGGAAGGTGAACCTTCTCCAGAGCGCTCAGGACCTCAGACTGGGGTGAAGGTTTTCATCAAGGATCTCTTCATACTTTGCTCCATTCATCTTTCCCTCAATCCAACTATTCTCCCAGTCCCTGCCACTGTAGAACATCCACACATCATGATGCTGCCACCACCATGCTGCATCGTAGGGATGGTGCCAGGTTTCTTCCAGACATGATGCTTGGCTTTCAGGCCAAAGAGCTACATTTTGGTTTCATCAAACCAGGGAATCTTGTTTGTCATGGTCTGAGACTCTTTGCGTGCCTTTTGGCAAACTCCAAGAGGGCTGTCATTTGCCTTTTACTGAAGAGTGGCTTCCGTCTGGCCACTCTACCATAAAGGCCTGATTGGTGGAGTGCTGCAGAGATGGTTGTCCTTCTGGAAGGTTCTCCCATCTCCACAGAGGAACTCTCTAGCTCTGTGATTGACCATCGGGTTCTTAGTCACCTTCCTTACGAAGGCCTTTCTCCCCTGATTGCTCAGTTTGGCCGGGCGGCCAGCTCTAGGAAGAACCTTGGTGGTTCCAAACTTCTCCATTTAAGAATGGAGGCCAGTGTCTTCTTAGACCTTCAATGCTGCAGAAATGTTTTGGTACCCTTCCCCCCCAGATCTGTGCCTCGACACAATACTGTCTCTGAGCTCTACGGACAATTCCTTCGGCCTCATGGCTTGGTTTTTGCTCTGACATACACTGTCAAGTGTGAGACCTTGTATAGACAGGTGTGTGCCTTTCCAAATCATGTCCAATCAGTTGAAATGACCATGGGTGGACTCCAAGTTGTAGAAACATCTCAAGGATGATCAATGGATAAAAGATGCACTTGAGCTCAATTTTGAGTCTCATAGCGAAGGGTCTGAATACTTTTATGTAAATAAACTATTATGTTTATTTTTAATAGATTTGCAAACATTTCTAAACAGTTTTTGCTTTTTTTATTTTTAGAATTAGGCTAACTTAACAAAATGTAGAAAAAGTCAAGGGGTCCGAATACTTTCCAAATGCATTGTTTGTTGTTCATAGACAGCAGGACAAACGGTGCTCCGGGCCCAGACCAGCTCCATGTTTCTAACCTGCTCTGGGTGGAGAGGCTTCCTGACTACATCCTGTCTGGAGCAGAACAGAAACGCATGGAAACAGAGGGAGAAATACACTGTTAGACCTATAGGCATGAAGAAGACTGGAGGCAGAGATCACTCTGGTAACCCTGTCCGTAGTACACCATCAGACAGACTAACCCATTTACATTTACATTTAAGTCATTTAGCAGACGCTCTTATCCAGAGCGACTTACAAATTGGTGCATTCACCTTATGACATCCAGTGGGACAGTCACTTAACAATAGTGCATCTAAAACTTAGGGGGTGAGAGGGATTACTTATCCTATCCTAGGTATTCCTTAAAGAGGTGGGGTTTCAGGTGTCTCCGGAAGGTGGTGATTGACTCCGCTGTCCTGGCGTCGTGAGGGAGTTTGTTCCACCATTGGGGGGCCTACCTACACCCTACCCATAGTACACCATCAGACAGACTAACCCCTACCCATAGTACACCATCAGACAGACTAACCCCTACCTACACCCTACCCATAGTACACCATCAGACAGACTAACCCCTACCTACACCCTACCCATAGTACACCATCAGACTAACCCCTACCTACACCCTACCCATATAGTACTCCATCAGACAGACTAACCCCTACCTACACCCTACCCATAGTACACCATCAGACTAACCCCTACCTACACCCTACCCATATAGTACTCCATCAGACAGACTAACCCCTACCTACACCCTACCCATAGTACACCATCAGACTAACCCCTACCTACACCCTACCCATAGTACACCATCAGACTAACCCCTACCTACACCCTACCCATAGTACACCATCAGACTAACCCCTACCTACACCCTACCCATATAGTACACCATCAGACTAACCCCTACCTACACCCTACCCATATAGTACTCCATCAGACAGACTAACCCCTACCTACACCCTACCCATAGTACACCATCAGACAGACTAACCCCTACCTACACCCTACCCATATAGTACACCATCAGACAGACTAACCCCTACCTACACCCTACCCATAGTACACCATCAGACAGACTAACCCCTACCTACACCCTACCCATATAGTACACCATCAGACAGACTAACCCCTACCCATAGTACACCATCAGACAGACTAACCCCTACCTACACCCTACCCATAGTACACCATCAGACAGACTAACCCCTACCTACACCCTACCCATAGTACACCATCAGACAGACTAACCCCTACCTACACCCTACCCATATAGTACACCATCAGACAGACTAACCCCTACCTACACCCTACCCATATAGTACACCATCAGACAGACTAACCCCTACCTACACCCTACCCATAGTACACCATCAGACAGACTAACCCCTACCCATAGTACACCATCAGACAGACTAACCCCTACCCATAGTACACCATCAGACAGACTAACCCCTACCTACATCCTACCCATATAGTACTCCATCAGACAGACTAACCCCTACCTACACCCTACCCATAGTACACCATCAGACTAACCCCTACCTACACCCTACCCATAGTACACCATCAGACTAACCCCTACCTACACCCTACCCATATAGTACACCATCAGACTAACCCCTACCTACACCCTACCCATATAGTACTCCATCAGACAGACTAACCCCTACCTACACCCTACCCATAGTACACCATCAGACAGACTAACCCCTACCTACACCCTACCCATATAGTACACCATCAGACAGACTAACCCCTACCTACACCCTACCCATATAGTACACCATCAGACAGACTAACCCCTACCTACACCCTACCCATATAGTACACCATCAGACAGACTAACCCCTACCCATATAGTACACCATCAGACAGACTAACCCCTACCCATAGTACACCATCAGACAGACTAACCCCTACCTACACCCTACCCATAGTACACCATCAGACAGACTAACCCCTACCTACACCCTACCCATATAGTACACCATCAGACAGACTAACCCCTACCTACACCCTACCCATATAGTACACCATCAGACAGACTAACCCCTACCTACACCCTACCCATAGTACACCATCAGACAGACTAACCCCTACCTACACCCTACCCATATAGTACACCATCAGACAGACTAACCCCTACCCATAGTACACCATCAGACAGACTAACCCCTACCCATAGTACACCATCAGACAGACTAACCCCTACCTACATCCTACCCATATAGTACACCATCAGACAGACTAACCCCTACCTACACCCTACCCATATAGTACACCATCAGACAGACTAACCCCTACCTACACCCTACCCATATAGTACACCATCAGACAGACTAACCCCTACCTACACCCTACCCATATAGTACACCATCAGACAGTGAGACTGACTGGGACAGACATACCATTGGTTGAGCTATATTTCCCTCCTAACCTATAGGTAGGGTTCGTACACATGGCATTGGAGGAGGCCATAAACAGAGATACCGTTGGATTGACTTCCAACGTCTCCGCTATGAACCAGGCAGAGAGGAGCAGACCTTCGAGGAGAGGGTGATGGAGGTCCGGTATGACCCCTGCAGGTACGAGAATTACTCTTAACCTTACCCCTGTTGGTGGCCCCCACCTTACCCCTGTAAGGCACCAAGCTGTTTTGTTTTAACTACTAGCACACAGCTCAGACACCCAAGACATGCCCCCCAAGACATGCCCCACCAGAGGTCTCTTCACAGTCCGCCCAAGTCCAGAACAGACTATGGGAGGCGCACAGTACTACATAGAGCCATGACTACATGGTACTCTGGTAACTGATGCAGCAGTAGAATCAGATTTTTATTAAATAAAAAAAACAGGTAAAAATACACCTTATGGAACATCAGGGACTGTGAAGCAACACCGGCACAGACACTTGCATATAAACACACGTACACATGGATTTTGTGTTGTAGAGTAGGGGCCTGAGGGCTTAGTGTGTTGTGAAAATGAATTGTAATGTTTTTGGAAATTTTGTAACTGCCTTAATTCTGCCTGACCCCGGGAAGAGTAGCAGCTGCCTTGGCAGTACATCACTGGGGCCATGCTTCCTGCTATCCACAACCTCTATATCAGGCGGTGTCAGAGGAAGGCCCTAAAAATTGTCAGACTCCAGCCACCCTAGTCATAGACTGTTCTTTCTACTACTGCACGGCAATCGGTACCAGAGCGCCAAGATGAGGTCCAATAGGCTTAACAGGTTCTACCCCCAAGCCATCAGACTCCTGAACAGCTAATTAAGGGCTACCCTGACCTCTCTTTTACGCTGCTGCTACTCTGTTTATAGTCACTTTAACTCTACCTATATGTATATATTACCTCAACTAACTGGTGCGCCCACACATTGACTCTGTACCGGTACCCCTGTGTATAGCCTGGCTTGTTATTTTGCTGCTACTTTAAAAATATATATATATATTTTTCCTTCACTCTGCTGTCCAACTCATCCCGAACCATATCAATTTGGTTGAGGTCGGAGGGTTTTGGAGGCCAGGTCATCTGATGCAGCACTCCATCATTCTCCTTGGTAAAATAGCCCTGACACAGCCTGGAGGTGTTGTCATTGTCCTGTTGAAAAACAAATAATAGTCTCACTAAGCGCAAACCAGATGGGATGGTGTATCACTGCAGAATGCTGTGGTAGCCATGCTGGTTAAGTGTGCCTTTTTAATTCTAAATAAATCAGTGTTGCCATCAAAGCACCACCATCTCACCACCTACCTCCTTGCTTTATGGTGGGAAATACACATGCAGAGATCATCCGTGCACCCACACCACATCTCACAAAGACGCGGGTTTGGAACAAATTTCCACCGGTCTAATGTCCACCGCTCGTGTTTCTTGGACCAAGCAAGTCTCTTCTTATTAGTGTCCTTTACTAGTGGTTTCTTTGCAGCAATTTGACCACGAAGGCCTGACTCGCGCAGTCTCCTCTCAACAGTTGATGTTGAGATGTCTGTTACTTGAACTCTGTGAAGCATTTATTTGGGCTGCAATTTCTGAGGCTGGGGAAACTAAGTTTTCAGACCGCCATTCTAGTTTCATCACAGAGCTTGATGGTTTTTGCGACTGAACTTGAAGAAACTTTCAAAGTTCTTGGAATGTTCCATTTTGACTGACCTTCATGTCCTTCATGTCTTAAACCGGTTCCGGTTGGAGCGAGTGGTCGCATCTGCACGTCGCTCCAACGGGTAGTATAACTTTTTCATTATATTTCATTATATCACAACGGTTTGATTTGTCTTATCTTAGCAATTTCTTCTCAGCTAGCTACATAGCCGTCTTTGTATCAAAGATAATTGCGTAATTATCGTATTTCGCCGTCCTAACGTAGTCTTCACTAGCCAGCTAGCTAACGTCCACTGATTAGCTGCACTGGAGAAACTATTACACTCAACTGAACGACTTGATTAGTTTAGTGTTAGCTAGCTACATAGCTGTCTTTGCTGTCTTCGTATCATCGTATCATCGTATCCAAGATAATTGTGTTGTTTAGGTTTAGAGTGTGTAGTCTTAGAGTGATTATCTTAATTTACCGAGGTTAGCTAGCCAGCTATTTGTCGTCCTTAACGTAGGTGACTCTGCTAGCTAGCCAACAGCTAGCCAACGCTAGCCAACGTCTTCTGTATAGAACTCAACTACCCGGTCGCATTCACAGGTTGTATCACATTTTCACTTCATTTCATTACAGTACAACGGTTTGATTTGTTTGATCGTAGCTAGCTACTTAGCTAGCTACATAGCCGTCTTTGTATCAAAGATAATTGTGTAGTCTAGAGCGATTTTCTAGGTTCGCTAGCCATCTATTGTCGTTCTTTTAGCAACGTAACGTAAACAACACTGCTAGCTAGCCTGCTAGCCCCGAATAGCAACACTGCAGAAACTATTACACTCAGAGGACTTGATTAGTGTAGTGTCAACAACGCACCCACTGCCAGCTGGCCTACTTCAGCAGTACTGTATCATTTTAATCATTTTAGTCAATAAGATTCTTGCTACGTAGCTTAACTTTCTGAACATTCGAGACGTGTAGTCCACTTGTCATTCCAATCTCCTTTGCATTAGCGTAGCCTCTTCTGTAGCCTGTCAACTATGTGTCTGTTTATCCCTGTTCTCTCCTCTCTGCACAGACCATACAAACGCTCCTCACCGCGTGGCCGCGGCCACCCTACTCTGGTGGTCCCAGCGCGCACGACCCACGTGGAGTTCCAGGTCTCCGGTAGCCTCTGGAACTGCCAATCTGCGGTCAACAAGGCAGAGTTCATCTCAGCCTATGCCTCCCTCCAGTCCCTCGACTTCTTGGCACTGACGGAAACATGGATCACCACAGACAACACTGCTACTCCTACTGCTCTCTCTTCGTCCGCCCACGTGTTCTCGCACACCCCGAGAGCGTCTGGTCAGCGGGGTGGTGGCACCGGGATCCTCATCTCTCCCAAGTGGTCATTCTCTCTTTCTCCCCTTACCCATCTGTCTATCGCCTCCTTTGAATTCCATGCTGTCACAGTTACTAGCCCTTTCAAGCTTAACATCCTTATCATTTATCGCCCTCCAGGTTCCCTCGGAGAGTTCATCAATGAGCTTGATGCCTTGATAAGCTCCTTTCCTGAGGACGGCTCACCTCTCACAGTTCTGGGCGACTTTAACCTCCCCACGTCTACCTTTGACTCTTTCCTCTCTGCCTCCTTCTTTCCACTCCTCTCCTCTTTTGACCTCACCCTCTCACCTTCCCCCCTACTCACAAGGCAGGCAATACGCTCGACCTCATCTTTACTAGATGCTGTTCTTCCACTAACCTCATTGCAACTCCCCTCCAAGTCTCCGACCACTGCCTTGTATCCTTTTCCCTCTCGCTCTCATCCAACACCTCCCACACTGCCCCTACTCGGATGGTATCGCGCCGTCCCAACCTTCGCTCTCTCTCCCCCGCTACTCTCTCCTCTTCCATCCTATCATCTCTTCCCTCCGCTCAAACCTTCTCCCACCTATCTCCTGATTCTGCCTCCTCAACCCTCCTCTCCTCCCTCTCTGCATCCCTTGACTCTCTATGTCCCCTATCCTCCAGGCCGGCTCGGTCCTCCCCTCCCGCGCCGTGGCTCGATGACTCATTGCGAGCTCACAGAACAGGGCTCCGGGCAGCCGAGCGGAAATGGAGGAAAACTTCGCCTCCCTGCGGACCTGGCATCCTTTCACTCCCTCCTCTCTACATTTTCCTCCTCTGTCTCTGCTGCTAAAGCCACTTTCTACCACGCTAAATTCCAAGCATCTGCCTCTAACCCTAGGAAGCTCTTTGCCACCTTCTCCTCCCTCCTGAATCCTCCGCCCCCCCTCCTCCCTCTCTGCAGATGACTTCGTCAACCATTTTGAAAAGAAGGTCGACGACATCCGATCCTCGTTTGCTAAGTCAAACGACACCGCTGGTTCTGCTCACACTGCCCTACCCTGTGCTCTGACCTCTTTCTCCCCTCTCTCTCCAGATGAAATCTCGCGTCTTGTGACGGCCGGCCGCCCAACAACCTGCCCGCTTGACCCTATCCCCTCCTCTCTTCTCCAGACCATTTCCGGAGACCTTCTCCCTTACCTCACCTCGCTCATCAACTCATCCCTGACCGTTGGCTACGTCCCTTCCGTCTTCAAGAGAGCGAGAGTTGCACCCCTTCTGAAAAAACCTACACTCGATCCCTCCGATGTCAACAATTACAGCCCAGTATCCCTTTCTTTTCTCTCAAACTCTTGAACGTGCCGTCCTTGGCCAGCTCTCCCGCTACCTCTCTCTGAATGACCTTCTTGATCCAAATCAGTCAGGTTTCAAGACTAGTCATTCAACTGAGACTGCTCTCCTCTGTATCACGGAGGCGCTCCGCACTGCTAAAGCTAACTCTCTCTCCTCTGCTCTCATCCTTCTAGATCTATCGGCTGCCTTCGATACTGTGAACCATCAGATCCTCCTCTCCACCCTCTCCGAGTTGGGCATCTCCGGCGCGGCCCACGCTTGGATTGCGTCCTACCTGACAGGTCGCTCCTACCAGGTGGCGTGGCGAGAATCTGTCTCCTCACCACGCGCTCTCACCACTGGTGTCCCCCAGGGCTCTGTTCTTGGCCCTCTCCTATTCTCGCTATACACCAAGTCACTTGGCTCTGTCATAACCTCACATGGTCTCTCTTATCATTGCTATGCAGACGACACACAATTAATCTTCTCCTTTCCCCCTTCTGATGTCCAGGTGGCGAATCGCATCTCTGCATGTCTGGCAGACATATCAGTGTGGATGACGGATCACCACCTCAAGCTGAACCTCGGCAAGACGGAGCTGCTCTTCCTCCCGGGGAAGGACTGCCCGTTCCATGATCTCGCCATCACGGTTGACAACTCCATTGTGTCCTCCTCCCAGAGCGCCAAGAACCTTGGCGTGATCCTGGACAACACCCTGTCGTTCTCAACTAACATCAAGGCGGTGGCCCGTTCCTGTAGGTTCATGCTCTACAACATCCGCAGAGTACGACCCTGCCTCACACAGGAAGCGGCGCAGGTCCTAATCCAGGCACTTGTCATCTCCCGTCTGGATTACTGCAACTCGCTGTTGGCTGGGCTCCCTGCCTGTGCCATTAAACCCTTCAACTCATCCAGAACGCCACAGCCCGTCTGGTGTTCAACCTTCCCAAGTTCTCTCACGTCACCCCGCTCCTCCGTTCTCTCCACTGGCTTCCAGTTGAAGCTCGCATCCGCTACAAGACCATGGTGCTTGCCTACGGAGCTGTGAGGGGAACGGCACCTCAGTACCTCCAGGCTCTGATCAGGCCCTACACCCAAACAAGGGCACTGCGTTCATCCACCTCTGGCCTGCTCGCCTCCCTACCACTGAGGAAGTACAGCTCCCGCTCAGCCCAGTCAAAACTGTTCGCTGCCCTGGCCCCCCAATGGTGGAACAAACTCCCTCACGACGCCAGGACAGCGGAGTCAATCACCACCTTCCGGAGACACCTGAAACCCCACCTCTTTAAGGAATACCTAGGATAGGTTAAGTATTCCCTCTCACCCCACCCCCCCCCTAAGTTTTAGATGCACTATTGTTAAGTGACTGTCCCACTGGATGTCATAAGGTGAATGCACCAATTTGTAAGTCGCTCTGGATAAGAGCGTCTGCTAAATGACTTAAATGTAAATGTAAAGTAATGATGGACTGCTGTTTCTCTTTGCTTATTTGAGCTGTTCTTTACATTATATAGACTTGGTCGTTTACCAAATAGGGCTATCTTCTGTATACCACCCTACCTAGTCACAACTGATTGGCTCAAATGCATTAAGAAGGAAAGAAATTCCACAAAGGAACTTTTAATAAAGCACACCTGTTAATTGAAAGCTGGTAGAGAGTGCCAGGAGTGCAAAGTTGTCATCAAGGCAAATGGTGGCTACTTTGATGAATCTAAAATATATTTTTTATTTTTTTTTAACACTTTTTGTTTTTGGTTACTTCATGATTCCATATGCGTTAGAGGTCGGATTCGCTTTTATCGTCGAAGGAATGAGCGTTGTACTCTGGAGTGGGATTGATTTGGAGGTGGAGGGTCTGTCATGGTCTGGGGCGGTGTGTCACAGCATCATCAGACTGAGCTTGTTGTCATTGCAGGCAATCTCAATGCTGTGCGTTACAGGGGAAGACATCCTCCTCCCTCATGTGGTACCCTTCCTGCAGGCTCATCTTGACATGACCCTCTGCCACCAGCCATACTGCTCGTTCTGTGCGTGATTTCCTGCAAGACAGAAATGTCAGTGTTCTGCCATGGCCAGCGAAGCGCCTAGATCTCAATCCCATTGAGCATGTCTAGGATTGGAGGGTGAGGGCTCGGGCCATTCCCCCCAGAAATGTCTGGGAACTGTTGGATCGGAGGGTGAGGGCTCGGGCCATTCCCCCCAGAAATGTCTGGGAACTTGCAGGCCCCCCCCCCCCCCCCCCCCTTTGTTCAGGACACATTATTCAATTTCTGTTAGTCACATGTCTGTGGAACTTGTTCAGTTTATCTCAGATGTTGTGTCTTGTTATGTTCATACAAATATTTACACATGTTAGGTTTGCAGAAAATAAATGCCGTTGACAGTGAACTTTTATTTTTGGGAAAAATAAAGAAAAACCTTTGAATGAGTAGGTGTTCTAAAACTTTTAACCTGTAGTGTATCTACTGGTCTTTTTCTATGTGAATCTAGAAGACATTCGCTGTCTAAGTGATACCTATTGGTCTTTCGTAACAGATCTGCAGAAATAGCTCTGGTGGCAGGAGGCAAGAGGAAGCGTTGGATTATTGCTACAGAGAACATGCAAGTTGGAGACCTCATTAAAACCTCTGGGACTATCGGCCGCATGGCAGGTAAGACCTCCATCCATCCTAGCTGCTGCACGGTGTGGGAGTTTCAGTCAAACCTCCTGCCTTATTGTATTTGTTTTATTTTATCCTTAATTTACCAGGTAAGTTGACTGAACACATTTACAGCAGCAACGGGAGAATAGTTACAGGGGAAGGGGGATGATTGAGACAATTCTAAGCTAGGGAAGGTTTGGTGGCCATGATGGCCAGATTGGAAATTTAACCCGGGCTAGACCCACCTGTCCTCTCCACAACATAATTGAGCTGTTTCTAACCCACCTGTCCTCAAGATAACGGAGCTGTTTCTAACCCACCTGTCCTCTCTACCAGATAATGGAACTGTCTAACCCACATTACCTCTCCACGAGATAATGGAGCTCTCAAGTCTGTTATGTATGTTGTCTCCAGTCTGTGATGTATATTGTATGTCTGTATAATAATCTAATGTTTCTGTCATGATGTCCTCTAGTTTCGGCTAAAGAAGGAGACTCGTTCCCCCTGGGAGCTCTTCCTGTTGGAACTCTGGTCAACAACCTGGAACTGTATCCTGGGAAAGGAGCCACCTACATCCGTGCTGCAGGTAACCTTTACCCCTAACGTCTGACCTCTAACCTCTGATCCCTATCCGTGCTGCGTGTAACCTTTATCCTAACGACTGACCTCTAACCCCTGATCCCTATCTGTGCTGCATGTAACCTTTATCCTAACGACTGACCTCTAACCTCTGATCCCTATCCGAGCTGCATGTAACCTTTATCCTAACGACTGACTTCTAACCCCTGATCCCTATCCGTGCTGCAGGTAACCTTTACCCCTAACGACTGACCTCTAACCCCTGATCCCTATCCGTGCTGCAGGTAACCTTTACCCCTGATCCCTATCTGTGCTGCAGGTAACCTGTCCCCTGATCCCTATCCCTGCTGCAGGTAACCTGTCCCCTAACCCCTGATCCCTGTCCGTGCTGCGGGTAACCTTTACCCCTAACCACTGACCTCTAACCCCTGATCCATATCCGTGCTGCAGGTAATCTTTACCCCTAACCCCTGATCCCTGTCCGTGCTGCAGGTAACCTTTACCCCTAACCCCTGATCCCTGTCCGTGCTGCAGGTAACCTTTACCCCTGATCCCTGTCCGTGCTGCAGGTAATCTTTACCCCTAACCCCTGATCCCTGTCCGTGCTGCAGGTAACCTTTACCCCTAACCCCTGATCCCTGTCCGTGCTGCAGGTAACCTTTACCCCTAACCACTGACCTGTAATCCCTGATCCCTATCCATCTGAACAATCTCAATCTCATACATTAGAAGTGGAATAATAATGAGTCTTATCACTATTGAAACAGTTTTATTGTGTTGTAGGTACGAGTGGCGTGTTACTTCGTAAAGTCAGCGGAACAGCGATTGTACAGCTGCCATCTAAACAGCAGATTCAGGTGAGATTACTGTCCATCTAAACGGCAGAATCAGGTGAGATTACTACTGTCCATCTAAATAGCAGATTCAGGTGAGATTACTACTGTCCATCTAAACAGCAGATTCAGGTGAGATTACTACTGTCCATCTAAACAGCAGAGTCTGGTAATATACTCACTGTTGTCGTCTGTTTTGGCTGTCTAGCCTCATTTACACTTTACGCTACCGTGAGTCTCGTCATCTGATCATTTTAAGATCTATTATTTTGAAATAATATCAATGTATTTTAAGACATTTACGGATGTCATAAATGAATGATTTTAGAGGCCTGTATGATGACTTTAAATGGTTTGACCATCTGTTTACACTGACTACCTCACCAGATCTAGATTATAGAAGCTGGTGCTCTGACTGCACCTCAACAGATCTAGAAGCTGGTGCTCTGACTGCACCTCAACAGATCTAGAAGCTGGTGCTCTGACTGCACCTCAACAGATCTAGAAGCTGGTGCTCTGACTGCACCTCAACAGATCTAGAAGCTGGTGCTCTGACTGCACCTCAACAGATCTAGAAGCTGGTGCTCTGACTGCACCTCAACAGATCTAGAAGCTGGTGCTCTGACTGCACCTCAACAGATCTAGAAGCTGGTGCTCTGACTGCACCTCAACAGATCTAGAAGCTGGTGCTCTGACTGCACCTCAACAGATCTAGAAGCTGGTGCTCTGACTGCACCTCAACAGATCTAGAAGCTGGTGCTCTGACTGCACCTCAACAGATCTAGAAGCTGGTGCTCTGACTGCACCTCAACAGATCTAGATTATAGAAGCTGGTGCTCTGACTGCACCTCAACAGATCTAGATTATAGAAGCTGGTGCTCTGACTGCACCTCAACAGATCTAGATTATAGAAGCTGGTGCTCTGACTGCACCTCAACAGATCTAGAAGCTGGTGCTCTGACTGCACCTCACTAGATTATAGAAGCTGGTGCTCTGACTGCACCTCAACAGATCTAGATTATAGAAGCTGGTGCTCTGACTGCACCTCACCAGATCTAGATTATAGAAGCTGGTGCTCTGACTGCACCTCAACAGATCTAGAAACTGGTGCTCTGACTGCACCTCAACAGATCTAGAAGCTGGTGCTCTGACTGCACCTCACCAGATCTAGATTATAGAAGCTGGTGCTCTGACTGCACCTCACCAGATCTAGATTATAGAAGCTGGTGCTCTGACTGCACCTCAACAGATCTAGAAGCTGGTGCTCTGACTGCACCTCAACAGATCTAGAAGCTGGTGCTCTGACTGCACCTCAACAGATCTAGAAGCTGGTGCTCTGACTGCACCTCAACAGATCTAGAAGCTGGTGCTCTGACTGCACCTCAACAGATCTAGATGCTGGTGCTCTGACTGCACCTCAACAGATCTAGAAGCTGGTGCTCTGACTACATGAACTCTATTCCACATCGAGTAACTGATAAAATCAGTCAAATTTGATCTAAAAAAACACCTTATGGAACAGCGGTACTGTGAAGCAACACAAACAGGCACAGACACTGTAGATATGTGTTAGTGGTGGAGGGGCCTGAGGGCACAGACACTGTAGATGTGTGTTAGTGGTAGAGGAGGGGCCTGAGGGCACAGACACTGTAGATGTGTGTTAGTGGTAGAGGAGGGGCCTGAGGGCACAGACACTGTAGATGTGTGTTAGTGGTAGAGGAGGGGCCTGAGGGCACAGACACTGTAGATGTGTGTTAGTGGTGGAGGAGGGGCCTGAGGGCACAGACACTGTAGATGTGTGTTAGTGGTGGAGGAGGGGCCTGAGGGCACAGACACTGTAGATGTGTGTTAGTGGTGGAGGAGGGGCCTGAGGGCACAGACACTGTAGATGTGTGTTAGTGGTGGAGGAGGGGCCTGAGGGCACAGACACTGTAGATGTGTGTTAGTGGTGGAGGAGGGGCCTGAGGGCACAGACACTGTAGATGTGTGTTAGTGGTGGAGGAGGGGCCTGAGGGTACAGACACTGTAGATGTGTGTTAGTGGTGGAGGAGGGGCCTGAGGGCACAGACACTGTAGATGTGTGTTAGTGGTGGAGGAGGGGCCTGAGGGCACAGACACTGTAGATGTGTGTTAGTGGTGGAGGAGGGGCCTGAGGGCACAGACACTGTAGATGTGTGTTAGTGGTGGAGGAGGGGCCTGAGGGCACAGACACTGTAGATGTGTGGTAGTGGTGGAGGGGCCTGAGGGCACAGACACTGTAGATGTGTGTTAGTGGTGGAGGAGGGGCCTGAGGGCACAGACACTGTAGATGTGTGTTAGTGGTGGAGGAGGGGCCTGAGGGCACAGACACTGTAGATGTGTGTTAGTGGTAGAGGAGGGGCCTGAGGGCACAGACACTGTAGATGTGTGTTAGTGGTGGAGGAGGGGCCTGAGGGCACAGACACTGTAGATGTGTGTTAGTGGTAGAGGAGGGGCCTGAGGGCACAGACACTGTAGATGTGTGTTAGTGGTGGAGGAGGGGCCTGAGGGCACAGACACTGTAGATGTGTGTTAGTGGAGGAGGGGCCTGAAGGCACACAGTGTGTTGTGAAATCTGTGAATGTATTGTAATGTTTTTAAATGGTATAAACTGCCTTAACTTTTGCTTGGATGCCAGGAAGAGTAGCTCCTTCCTCGGCAGGAACAAATGGGATCATAATAAATACAAATACCAGATCTAGATTCTAAAAGCTGATGCTCTGACTACACCTCACCTGCTCTTGTCTTCTGTTTCCAGGTGATTGAGACATGCATGGCCACAGTGGGAAGGGTGTCCAACATCGATCACAACAAACGGATCATTGGTAAAGCTGGCAGGAACCGTTGGCTCGGCATCCGGCCCTCCAGCGGCTTGTGGAAGAGGAAAGGTGGCTGGGCCGGACGCAAGATCAAACCACTTCCCCCCATGAAGAGTTATATTAACCTGCCTTTAGTGTCTGCCAACTAAATGTGCTAAACTCTGTATGCAACAGGACATTGCAGGAGACGCCACCTCTTCTTTTTAGATCGATCAGAGGCAGTGATGTTAATGGACAGAGCTGTCAGTGTTTTCAATTATGTAGTCTTGTGACAATGTTTTGGTCTGTTATGACATGGATTTTGTGAAATGAAATGATTGAACGGTCTGAAGTGTTGGTAAAGAATGAGGCTTGGGATGTAGACAAGGTTTCAAACATTAAACACAGCTGCTCCTGGGGAGGGCAACACATTTACATCCATAGTGAAACATTCAAAGGTTAACCCATGTTTTCTTAAATGGTATTTACAAATGTCATATCTGTTATTTACAAATGTCATATCTGTTAAAACAACAAGGTTTGTGCAAAGACACCTGGGATGCATTTTCAAAAGTGGAATGAGTGAGTTGCTTGACTAGTTGTCAGAATATTTAGGACAGTTGGCTAATACCTGCTAGAGGGGTTGGGGTTAGTTGGTTGGGCTTAACAATAGCCTTATAGTTATTCATAGATAGTGGTCTATTATAGAGTGGGGCAGTCAAGCTCTTGGAATCTTCATATGGATTAAACAGCCTATCAAAGTTATTCCATACATAGTGGTCTATAGGTTATTCCATATGTAACAGTACTCTTCGGGCGTTGTGTACAATCAGTCATCGACACGGAACTCCAATATGTTGCTTTATTCTGTTAGGAAAGGCACAAAATTGCACGTCTCACCATCAACTCTGCACTCACGCTGGTTTGGTGCTTGTTCACTGGGCTAGTTACCAAAATAATACCATTACAATATACAATATCTTTAACAATGTACCTGTTAGGAACGGCACAAAATTGCACGTCTCACCATCCAACTCTGCACTCACTGTACAAAATATATGAAACCCCCCCCACCAGACACAGTAAGTTGCTAGCTAGTACTGGCAGGAATTCTTTACAACAAAATGCACAACAAATATTCTCCAAAAACCGCTGCATCTTGTGTGTGAACATTTACAAACAATTGGATATAAATTGTGTTGATGAATAGATACAGGAGACCAAGTTGAAACACTGGACAAGGAGGATCAGGTATAGTGTAGAGATATCTGGCATAGCGTGCACGGACTCTCATTCGTCCAGCTCAGAGGGAACCTTCAGACAAGAGCCCCGATACATTGTGTACAGTCATTTTATTCATGGGTATGACGTAGGTAGATCTGGCCTCTGGTAGGTTGCTGGTAGTTCCCTCCAGCCTGGTGTCGACGTCCCATTGGCAGTATGGAAGAGTTCTTTGTCTTTGGAGTCCATCCCCAGGGGTGGGGGTGCGTGTGTGCGTTCCTGTCCTGGCAAGTCTGTGTGTCCTCGCACTGAGTGTGTGTATGTTCTTAGAATGTGTGTGCATTCTTATCTAGGTGTCCTCGCAGTGAGTGTGTGTGTGTGTGTGAGAGCTATCCTGTATGGGACCTAACATGTTTTATTGTGAAAATACGTTATGTGTTGTCTCAGTTATAGCAATGTAATAGCAGTGAGCTGGTCATTTGCATAAGAAATAGCACTTCATTACAAAACCCCCTCTTCACATCTCCAAAGAGACGTGACAACTAATCAACAGCCAAATAGCTGCACTCAGCCAAATCTATAGGTTCCTCAATCCCGAGTGACGGATACATTTGAGCTTTATCCCTGACTGGGATCAATAGCAGTAGTAATGATTCTAGTCACTAGGGTGCGAATACATGGAATGCAGCAGCATCCACAGAGCACTAAAATTGCGGCAAAAACAGCGATCGATACAAGAATAGAAGAAACAAGCACTTTATATTTACCAAAAACTTCCATCCAGGAGTCCCACATGGAAGTGTCCGCACCTGAATGGGATTTCATCTTACCATTAAGGGCCCGTAGTCCGTCTAAAGCTACAGTCAGGCTACCATCAGAGGCTGTGTTATTAGGAATGAAAGTACAACACTGTTCACCAAACATAGTACAAACTCCACCTTTCTCGGCCAGCAGCATATCCACTGCAATACGATTCTGAAATGTCATAAGAGAAGTTGCAGCTAACTGACCATGCACGGCTTTAAATCCTTGCTGGGTCCAATTACCCAGTTTCTGTACATTAAAATGTATGTAGTTGATTCTATCCACATTTTTTATTAATAGTACACCAACAAATGGAGGACTCCAAACCAGCTGCCACCTGATCCACCAACTTATACTCGTCAGGAACACCCCTTGGGACTCCAATGGCATCTATGTATGTGGAATGGTGGTGGCACGCCTGGAACGTCCATTCAAATATCCTGGGTTCACCATCTGGACCCTAAGAACGAGGTCTGCAGCCCCTGTAGGGTAGATAGAAACAGGCAAAAGGAGAGTAACAAGGGCACAACTTCCAGTAGCATTAGAGGGTAATTTATCAAACAGGACAGTGTTCCCACACCACCACCATACATCTGCTCTGGATATTGCCCTGAAACTCCCTGCAACACTAAATGTATCAAAACACCAACCCCCTGGAACATGTCCCACATTTGTACCCCCCCCCCCCCCCCGTCATATTAACACAGGTGAAATTTGCCTTAGCAACTTCGTTGGAAAACATTGGTTTCCTAGCGGTAGATCTAGTTATGGGATAGATAACATCCCATGCAGTACAATTAAAACTGGAGTTATCTTTAGTCATTAATGGGATTAGGCATGTCAAAGCCACTACAGCAGGGACAATGCGAAGCATTTGATCAAACCCCTTAGCCCTCATAGGTAAACATGCCCTGTCACATGTTAAGTACACTTGGTGACTTTAAAACATCCAAGTAATAAAATAAACCACCATAAGAGACTTTATCATATGTCACATTACCATCCTGCAACCTCTAATTATGGTCACAATGATGTAAAAGCAAAACAAATAAAAGATGTAAATACCATTGACCCTCTATTCACATATTTTACCTTCAAGAGCTAACTTTCTGCTGATTCATAATCTCAATCAGTCTTGACACTGGTTTAAATAGCCTTCCTACCCTTGACCTGGATCTCTGACCTAATATGACCCCGACTACCTTCAACTGCATAAGGAGTAACAGTGTTGTGTACTGTTGCAATAGTGTGTCCGTCAACGCAGTCAGTACGTAACTGATCAGGTAAGGAATGGTCCGCATTTGGTAGGTCAGTACGGATATCGTAAGCAGACTGGTCAATTAGCTCACTCACTACACTGTTACAGTCTCGGTCAGATTCTTGAAGACTCTCTGATCGAGGCAGACCTTCCAGCTGCAGTATATCATCCACGGAAACCAAAGGTGGAATATCCTGAGCATCCAAGGATCGCACATCACCCTCCAGGCTTGTGTCACCTGTTCCTTCAGAAGACAACTCTGACACCCACACTCTGGTTCTGTACTCAGCACCATCATCCACTGCAGTGTCCATGGCAGCTGAGACCACTAGGCTGTCATTCATGTCCTCAGACTCTGTTAATCCAGACATGTCTGTTCCCTCCTCAACAGCAGCATGGGGAAGAGGAAGAAAGTTGACTGGCATTATCAGGTTGCAATGTACCGTCTTCTCCCGTCCAGTGGAGCTGTTCTGAATCTTAAAAGTGTGACTGTCAGCATTCAATCCAGTGACAAGGTAGACAGTATCCTCCCAACGGTCAGCGAGCTTCCGCTTTCCCCGCTCCCCCTTGTTAGCCAGCAATACTCGATCCCCAATCTCCACTGGTGCTCCTCTGACTCTTCTATCATAAAGGACAGCATGCCTCTTCAACTGCTTCGCTGCAGATGCCTGTGCTGCATTCATGGCTTCTTTCAGATCTCTCCTCAAAGACTGAACAAACTGGTCATAGTCGACAACTTCTGGGTTCTCTATGACAGAGCCAAAGACTATGTCAACAGGCAGTCTTGGCATCCTCCCAAACATTAGCAGGAAAGGGGCAAAGCCTGTGGTCTCGTGGATTGTACAATTGTATGCAAACGTAAGGGACTTCAGCGCCTGAGGCCATCTGTGCTTTGCTCTCGTTGGCAGGGCCCGGATCATGTTTCCCAAAGTCCTATTCATCCTTTCGCAGGACCCGTTCCCCATCGGATGGTACGGCGTGGTGTGAGACTTCTGAACGCCTGCAACACTCAACAGTTCGGCTATTAAAGCGCTCTCAAAGTTGGCTCCCTGGTCTGAGTGTATACGGCGAGGCATGCCGTAGACACAGAAATAGTTGTTCCACAACTGATGAGCTACTGACTTAGCAGACTGGTTCGGACACAAGAAGGCATGAGCAAATTTGGTAAAGTGGTCAGTAACAACGAGCACATCCAAGGATTTGTTTGAAGAATCTTCTGCAGACCAGAAGTCTATGCACACTAGTTCAAGAGGCTCAGTTGTTATTATGCTCTCAAGAGGAGCTCTTGCTTCCGGATCAGGAGTCTTGCTCACCACGCATCTCCTGCAGCACTTCACATAGGCTTTTACCTCCCTCTCCAGGCCATGCCAGAAGAACCTCTGTCTTGTCAGGTAGACTGTTCTCCGTTGGCCCTGGTGGCCAGCTTCATCATGGACACCCTTCAACACCATTGCTTTCATGGAGGCTGGAACCACATACAGATACATTTTCCTCTTTGTAACCACATTCTTCGAAACACGATACAGTACACCCATCTTCATGGTCAACTTGTCCCAACTTCTGAGAAGACCCAAAACCTCAAATCTCTCATGGGCACGCTCTCTCCGGGATGGTCTTCTCCCCCTCTCAACAAAGAAGATGACTTTGCTGATCACGTTGTCATCACGCTGCTTACTCATCAGTAGGTTGTGTGGCAGAACATCGACATTGGTCTGCTCTGATGGCATAACAGCCTGTGGGAGCTGTGGCAACAGCAGTGCATGTGAGCCCACTTCACCCACCCGGCACCTATGTGAATGAAGAACAGCTGCAACTTCATGTCTTGATAAAGCACCAGATGGGGGGGTCAACAGTAGCCTGACAGCTAATGACCACTTCGTTGGAGTCAGAGGCTTTGTCAAAGGGGTGGCTGGACCAGCGAAACACATCTTGCACTCGGTCTGTGCGCACAGCGTCGGCTTCAGCTAGTAAGGTCTCGTACGGGACCCTTGTCAGGCGATGGAGTGCACTGGGTCGTACGAAGGGCTCTCTGCTCAAAGCATCTGCAACAACATTCATTTTTCCAGGGATGTATTTAATGTCAAACTCGTACGGTGCCAGCTTGGCGACCCATCTCTGTTCACAAGCATCAAGCTTTGCTTTGGTCAGAATGTATGTCAAGGGATTATTATCCGTCCATACCGTGAACTGCTGTCCCCGTAGCCAATGGTGGAACTTGTCACAGATAGCCCATTTCATGGCAAAGAACTCCAGCCTATGCGCAGGATATCTCGACTGTGCATAACTGAGGGACTTGCTCGCGAAGGCTATAGGTCTCGCTGTAGCTCCCGGTTCCTGCACCTGAGATAGCACAGCACCTAAGCCATTGCTGGATGCATCCACCGAGAGTAGAAAGGGTTTTTCGAAGTTGGGGTGGGCCAACAAAACCTGGTCCAGTAAGGCTTGCTTTAGCTGGAATAAGGCCAGTCTGCATTCTGTTGTCCAGTCGGCAGCCGTCAACTTCCTGACAGGTGAGCTTCGCTTCTTTTTCCAGCGTGGAGCCTTGTGTCCAGTAGTCAATCCAAAGAGAGGCTTTGCAATGGTCGAGCAACCTTCAATGAACTGTTGATAATACACCACCATCCCAAGGAATGACCTCAATTTCTTCTGAGATGGAATGTCAGTGCCATCTTTCATCAGATCAGCTTCTGTTACTCCTGTAATGGCCCTCACCTTCTCAGGGTCTGTAGCTACACCATCCGCACTAATGATATGCCCCAGAAACTTCACAGACCTCTGCAGAAAGTTACACTTTTTTGGCGCCAACTTCAGGTTGTGAGCCTTGAGACGCTCAAAAACAATTTCCAGGGGCTTTATAGCCAGATCTTCAGTGGGCGCATAGACCAAGACATCGTCAAGGTAACACAGCAGGCTAAGAAAGTTCTGATCCCCAAAGATGTTTAGCATCATCCTCATAAAGGTTGCCGGACTTTTACATAAACCCTGTGGCATTCGATTGTATTCGTACAATCCAAATGGGGACGTAAAAGCTGTGAATCTCCGGTCATCCTCATGCACTTCCACATTGTAGTAGCCAGAGGTAAGGTCCATTGTCGAGAAAAAGGCATTTCCACCTAACGCAGCCAGCGCGTCAGCCTGGTGAGGGAGTGGGTGGGCGTCTTTGATGGTGCGAGCATTGAGCAAACGAAAATCAGTACAGAGTCTCAGGTCTCCAGACTTCTTCCATACAAGGACAAGGGGAGAGGCGAACTCACTACTAGACTTCCTTATGATATCACGTTCTTCCATCTCATTCAATGCTTGTTTGAGCTTCTCATAATTATTTGGTGAAAGGCGTCGGTAGGGCATCCGAAAGGGTTTCTCATCACTCAGTTGAATGCGGTGAAGACATCCGGAAGCTTTTCCACAATCCAACTTGTGCCTGGAAAAAATAGACTGGTACTCAGCTATGAGCTGGATGAGTTTCTTCTTACCAGCAGGAGACGCTTGACAGGAGGAGACATCAATATCAGTCAAACCTAAGTCACGTAAGACCTCAGGCTCGCTTGAACTGTCAGGTCCGTCAGTATCGTGAAGTTGGCTGGAACCGTCAGTCAGTGTCAAGTCATCTTGGCAGTCAGTGAGTATATCAGCCGTTCTCTGCACTTGCTGCTGTAAAGCTGCTGATGAACCATCATTCACACCCGAACAGTCAAAGTCCTCTAGAGCCATGCAAGGAAAGACATCGGCTAGAGTGGCGTGTCTTCTGAGAAGGGTTTATCACTCTAACAGGGAGCCACCCATCCCCCCGCAATAGAGCTACTGTCCTCCCTACCAGTATTGACGTTGGTGTTGACCTTGAACTGCTGGGCTCAATGACAACAGCACTGCCAGCTGATAGATTCTGAGTGTTTCATAGTCTGCCCCAGACTAAGTGCTCCTGCATAGCCAGGTCGCAGTTACAAATGAGAACTTGTTCTCAACTAGCCTACCTGGTTAAATAAAGGTGGAAAAAATAAATAAAAATAAAAATAGGCTCTAGAGTCACAGCCCCTTTTAGTCTCACAGTTCCAACTTTGTCAGGTACTTCACTGTCTCTCCATCTCTCCACATTAGCCATCATCTCGTTTAGCTCTCCTCACCCCCGTCAAACACATGAGTATAAACCCTCTTCCAGAGATCTCCATCCGTCTTCAGGTGGCGAATCAAGTGCTTTAGGAGATTGCTGCCCAAGATGAAGTCATCACTCTGGCCTTCAACCACCAGTGTAGGCACAGCAACTCTACATCTGTACACCTCCATCTCCAGCTCACATACTCCCAAAGGCCTCGTCTTCAACCCACCAGAACCAACCAAGACTACCTGTGTAGGACTCAATGATGGACTTTAACACTCCTGCATGCAACAGTTCAGGTAAGACCCTAGAGCTCAAGGTACAAGCCATGGACCCACTGTCAAGCATAGCTCTCACTTCCACTTCTCCTCCTATTAACACCTTGACATAGAATAAATCATCATACGGGGAAAGTCTCTGTGTGTTCTGCATTATGATACTCTTCTCAGTCTCCATTTCGTCACAAACACTTTTATATACAGACTCCAAATCAACAGCTCTCACTGATGGGGACTCTACAAAAGGCCCAACACTCTCCCCTTCTACATGCGGGCCTACTAGTTTTCCGGAAGCTGAGCAGTGATTACTGTAGGGACTCCACTAAGCTGTGCTCAGAGCTGCGGCCTTGGGGCACTGAGAGCGTGTGTGGCCAGCTACATGACAAAGAAAGCAGAGGTGATTGGCCCTGCAGTGAAAGTAAGTATCATGTCCAGCATCCCCGCACACGTTACATGGCCCATTAGACTTCACTTTGCTCCTATTCCCTTTTTGGAACTTATGGTCAGACTGTTGTGGCCTCTGCTCCAGCACACGCTCCAGCATGGCAAGGATACGTTCCATGGGCTCAGCTGAGCCCTGAATAGTCTGGGCTGGGTAAGGCAACGTATTGGGTACTTCCATGTGGGTTCTCACAGCAGGCATGGTGATCGGCATGACAGCACCAACTTCCTGCTTCATTGTTGCGATGGCTGGGGTCACCTTAGATAGTTTGGGCATAGGTGTAGAAGTAACTGGAATTTTGGCTGAACCCCTACCCACAGATGGTGACAGATTAAATGACAGGAAACACCTACCTCTCCCAACACCTTCCATTTTAACAATGGGAAATCAACACTCTAATGAAAATGTAAATAGCAAAACACATAGCACATAGCAAAACACATAGCAAAACACAAAACAAATATATATATATATATATATATTTTACCTCACGACAAAATCTAACCTATATCTAGTACACTGGTAAAACTCACCCTACTTATATCAGATATACATCAGAATTGCAAATAAACAAGTAACACAAAAGTTATCCTTTGTCTGTGAAGAGCCTCAGCCAGAGAAATCATCAATTGCAATAATAAAACGTTCTAGTGGCGCCATCTTGTGGCGAAATGCGATATCGCCAAACTGCACCAGCAACGTCTTATCTGATTCTTCAACAGTAACCACGGCGAAGTTCTGGGATGGAAATCCAGCGAAGGATGATCCGATCCAGAAGAACGGTCACGGCACCACTGTAACAGTACTCTTCTGGCGCTGTGTACAATCAGTCATCGACACGGAACTCCAATATGTAGCACCAGTCATGTAGGTTTATTCTGTTAGGAACGGCACAAAATTGCACGTCATGCAATGCACGTCTCACCATCAACTCTGCACTCACGCACGCTGGTTTGGTGCTTGTTCACTGGGCTAGTTACCAAAATAATACCATTACAATATACAATGTAATATCTTTAACAATGTACCTGTTAGGAACGGCACAAAATTGCACGTCATGCAATGCACGTCTCACCATCAACTCTGCACTCACGCACTGTACAAAATATATGAACCCCCCCACCAGACACAGTAAGTTGCTAGCTAGTACTGGCGGGAATTCTTTACAACAAAATGCACAACAAATATTCTCCAAAAACCACTGCATATTGTGTGTGAACATTTACAAACAATTTGATATAAATTGTACATTTAAATCATCACTTGAGAGTATAAAAATCACTTTTGATGTACAGTGCTTTGCAACCAACACACTTACCGCTGGTTTGGTGCTTGTTCACTGGGACGATTGTAACTGGAACATCCCCCCTCGTAAGCAAGCTACGCAAACCAGCCAATAAGATGCCATGTTGAGTAGGTGACGGCAAGACAAACTCAAACCAAAAACCCATTGGCTTAACAATAAAGTGGCAAGGGGAATCACCAATATAACCCTGTTACACATACATAGATAGTGGTCTATTATAGTTATTCCATACATAATGGTCTATTATAGTTATTCCATACATAGATAGTGGTCTATTATAGTTATTACATACATAGATAGTGGTCTATTAGTTATTCCATACATAGAGAGTGGTCTATTAGTTATTCCATACATAGATAGTGGTCTATTAGTTATTCCATACATAGATAGTGGTCTATTATAGTTATTCCATACATAGTGGTCTATTAGTTATTCCCCATACATAGATAGTGGTCTATTAGTTATTCCATACATAGATAGTGGTCTATTATAGTTATTCCATACATAATGGTCTATTATAGTTATTCCATACATAGTGGTCTATTATAGTTATTCCATACATAGTGGTCTATTATAGTTATTCCATACATAGTGGTCTATTAGTTATTCCCCATACATAGACAGTGGTCTATTTAGTTATTCCATACATAGTGGTCTATTTAGTTATTCCATACATAGATAGTGGTCTATTATAGTTATTCCATACATAATGGTCTATTATAGTTATTCCATACATAGATAGTGGTCTATTATAGTTATTACATACATAGATAGTGGTCTATTAGTTATTACATACATAGATAGTGGTCTATTATAGTTATTCCATACATAGTGGTCTATTAGTTATTCCCCATACATAGATAGTGGTCTATTTAGTTATTCCATACATAGTGGTCTATTTAGTTATTCCATACATAGATAGTGGTCTATTATAGTTATTCCATACATAGATAGTGGTCTATTAGTTATTCCATGCATAGTGGTTTATTAGTTATTCCATACATAGATAGTGGTATATTAGTTATTCCATACATAGATAGTGGTCTATTAGTTATTCCATACTGTAACGGTTTTGACTTGAGGTTATTCTTTATAGGGGTGCCAGGTAGGTTGTCCTACCAGAGAAAATATTGGTTTCTCCTTTTGGTTTGGGTGGGAATGAGTCCCATCTGGTCCGTCAAGTCTACACCAATACAAAGGACTTATGTAAAAGTCAGGATGGAAATAAACTTTTCATAAACCCTTAAAACATTGGAAAGAACTTCCAAAACAACCATAGTCTTTTGCGTGTGTCATGTTTGTCATTTATTATCATGTCTTGTCCCTGTGCTCCCCATTCTATTCGTTTCCCTCTGCTGGTCTTATTAGGTTCTTTCCCTCTTTCTATCCCTCTCTCTCCCCCTCCCTCTCTCACTCTCTCGCTCTCTCTTCTCTCTATCGTTCCGTTCCTGCTCCCAGCTGTTCCTATTCCCCTAATCATCATTTAGTCTTCCCACACCTGTTCCCGATCCTTTCCCCTGATTAGAGTCCCTATTTCTTCCTTTGTGTTCCGTTCCTGTCCTGTCGGTTCCTTGTTTAGAATTCACCATGCTGTGATTGTGTATCGCCCTGTCCTGTCGTGTTTTTGCCTTCATCAGATGCTGCGTGTGAGCAGGTGTCTCTGTCAGCTACGGCCTGCGCCTACCCGGGACGACCTGCAGTCTGTGGCCGCTTCTCCTGTTATTCCCCTCTACAGACTAGAGGATTTCTGTTATTCCCTGTTTGGACATTTCCTGTTAAGGATTCAGGATTTGTCGTTTTCTGTTTGGACTTGAATAAACTCTGTTTCTGTTAAGTCGCTTTTGGGTCCTCACTCACCTGCATGACAGCGTGGGTTGTATTAACAACATCAATGATAACACACACATATAATAATATAACACAATGAGTTCTGGTTCCTCCAGAAATGTCCTGTACCTCAGGCCTAAAAAAAGTCCTGCCCGGTAAAGGAGTTCAGTGAACTCAAGTGACTTTTGTCACGCAATGTTTGTCCGTTCATTCAGTGTAGCGTAAACCCAGTATCAAACATACAATCAATATAACAATAATTTTACCACAGAACTTTAAAGCGTATCAACTCTTACTAAGTCCTCAACTACAACTAACTACATAAATCATCACAGTATACCCCACATCAAAACAAATGAAATACCGTATACAAAAAGGTTGTAGTCAGTCAGTCGGTCAGACAATCCAAGATCTCCAGCGGAGAAAGGCCACGAAGAACGGAGAGGTGTAGTCCAGGGACGGAGAGGTGTAGTCCAGGGACGGAGAGGTGTAGTCCAGGGACGCAAAGAGTGGATCCGATCCTGGGTAAACTCTCTTAGGCTACAAAACACACGTTTAACGGCAACAAAACAACGGAATAGAGAAGCTCCGGGAACTGAGGGTTGAACACATCGTCATTCACGTCTCCATCACAACCCCACTTTTGCGCAGCTGATGCTGGCTATTTAATTGGGAATTAAAGGGAAAGCGCCCTATTGGAAGGAGCTGCACTGAGACGGTTCAGAAAAATTCAGGGCCGTCACAATACATAGATAGTGGTCTATTATAGTTATTCCATGCATAGATAGTGGTCTATTATAGTTATTCCATACATAGATAGTGGTCTATTAGTTATTCCATACATAGATAGCGGTCTATTAGTTATTCCATACATAGATAGTGGTCTATTATAGTTATTCCATACATAGATAGTGGTCTATTAGTTATTCCATACATAGTGGTCTATTAGTTATTCCATACATAGATAGTGGTCTATTAGTTATTACATACATAGATAGTGGTCTATTAGTTATTCCATACATAGATAGTGGTCTATTATAGTTATTCCATACATAGATAGTGGTCTATTAGTTATTCCATACATAGTGGTCTATTAGTTATTCCATACATAGATAGTGGTCTATTAGTTATTACATACATAGATAGCGGTCTATTAGTTATTCCATACATAGATAGTGGTCTATTATAGTTATTCCATGCATAGATAGTGGTCTATTATAGTTATTCCATACATAGATAGTGGTCTATTAGTTATTCCATACATAGATAGTGGTCTATTAGTTATTCCATACATAGATAGTGGTCTATTAGTTATTCCATACATAGATAGTGGTCTATTAGTTATTCCATACATAGATAGTGGTCTATTAGTTATTCCATACATAGTGGTCTATTAGTTATTCCATACATAGTGGTTTATTAGTTATTCCATACATAGTGGTCTATTAGTTATTCCATACATAGTGGTTTAAATCAAATCAAATCAAATCAAATCAAATTTATTTATATAGCCCTTCGTACATCAGCTGATATCTCAAAGTGCTGTACAGAAACCCAGCCTAAAACCCCAAACAGCAAACAATGCAGGTGTAAAAGCACGGTGGCTAGGAAAAACTCCCTAGAAAGGCCAAAACCTAGGAAGAAACCTAGAGAGGAACCGGGCTATGTGGGGTGGCCAGTCCTCTTCTGGCTGTGCCGGGTAGAGATTATAACAGAACATGACCAAGATGTTCAAATGTTCATAAATGACCAGCATGGTCAAATAATAATAAGGCAGAACAGTTGAAACTGGAGCAGCAGCACAGTCAGGTGGACTGGGGACAGCAAGGAGCCATCATGTCAGGTAGTCCTGGGGCACGGTCCTAGGGCTCAGGTCCTCCGAAAGAGAGAAAGAAAGAGAGAATTAGAGAGAGCATATGTGGGGTGGCCAGTCCTCTTCTGGCTGTGCCGGGTGGAGATTATAACAGAACGTGGCCAAGATGTTCAAATGTTCATAAATGACCAGCATGGTTGAATAATAGTAAGGCAGAACAGTTGAAACTGGAGCAGGAGCATGGCCAGGTGGACTGGGGACAGCAAGGAGTCCTCATGTCAGGTAGTCCTGGGACATGGTCCTAGGGGCCCAGGCCAGTTGAAACTGGAGCAGCAGCATGGCCAGGTGGACTGGGGACAGCAAGGAGTCATCATCTCAGGTAGTCCTGGGGCATGGTTCTAGGGCTCAGGTCCTCCGAGAGAGAGAAAGAAAGAGAGAAGGAGAGAATTAGAGAACGCACACTTAGATTTACACAGGACACCGAATAGGACAGGAGAAGTACTCCAGATAAACAAACTGACCCTAGCCCCCGACACATAAACTACTGCAGCATAAATACTGGAGGCTGAGACAGGAGGGGTCAGGAGACACTGTGGCCCCATCCGAGGACACCCCGGACAGGGCCAAACAGGAAGGATATAACCCCACCCACTTTGCCAAAGCACAGCCCCCACACCACTAGAGGGAAATCTTCAACCACCAACTTACCATCCTGAGACAAGGCCGAGTATAGCCCACAAAGATCTCCGACACGGTACAACCCAAGGGGGGACCCAGACAGGCCGACCACAACAGTGAATCAACCCCCCAGGTGACGCATCCCCCCCAGGGACGGCACGAGAGAGCCCCAGCAAGCCAGTGACTCAGCCCCGTAACAGGGTTAGAGGCAGAGAATCCCAGTGGAAAAAGGGGAACCGGCCAGGCAGAGACAGCAAGGGCGGTTCGTTGCTCCAGAGCCTTTCCGTTCACCTTCCCACTCCTGGGCCAGACTACACTCAATCATATGACCCACTGAAGAGATGAGTCTTCAGTAAAGACTTAAAGGTTGAGACCGAGTTTGCGTCTCTGACATGGGTAGGCAGACCGTTCCATAAAAATGGAGCTCTATAGGAGAAAGCCCTGCCTCCAGCTGTTTGCTTAGAAATTCTAGGGACAATTAGGAGGCCTGCGTCTTGTGACCGTAGCGTACGTATAGGTATGTACGGCAGGACCAAATCAGAGAGGTAGGTAGGAGCAAGCCCATGTAATGCTTTGTAGGTTAGCAGTAAAACCTTGAAATCAGCCCTTGCTTTGACAGGAAGCCAGTGTAGAGAGGCTAGCACTGGAGTAATATGATCAAATTTTTTGGTTCTAGTCAGGATTCTAGCAGCCGTATTTAGCACTAACTGAAGTTTATTTAGTGCTTTATCCGGTAGCCGGAAAATAGAGCATTGCAGTAGTCTAACCTAGAAGTGACAAAAGCATGGATTAATTTTTCTGCATCATTTTTGGACAGAAAGTTTCTGATTTTTGCAATGTTACGTAGATGGAAAAAAGCTGTCCTCGAAATGGTCTTGATATGTTCTTCAAAAGAGAGATCAGGGTCCAGAGTAACGCCGAGGTCCTTCACAGTTTTATTTGAGACGACTGTACAACCATTAAGATTAATTGTCAGATTCAACAGAAGATCTCTTTGTTTCTTAGGACCTAGAACAAGCATCTCTGTTTTGTCCGAGTTTAATAGTAGAAAGTTTGCAGCCATCCACTTCCTTATGTCTGAAACACATGCTTCTAGCGAGGGCAATTTTGGTGCTTCACCATGTTTCATTGAAATGTACAGCTGTGTGTCATCCGCATAGCAGTGAAAGTTTACATTATGTTTTCGAATAACATCCCCAAGAGGTAAAATATATAGTGAAAACAATAGTGGTCCTAAAACAGAACCTTGAGGAACACCGAAATGTACAGTTGATTTGTCAGAGGACAAACCATTCACAGAGACAAACTGATATCTTTCCGACAGATAAGACCTAAACCAGGCCAGAACATGTCCGTGTAGACCAATTTGGGTTTCCAATCTCTCCAAAAGAATGTGGTGATCGATGGTATCAAAAGCAGCACTAAGGTCTAGGAGCACGAGGACAGATGCAGAGCCTCGGTCCGATGCCATCAAAATGTCATTTACCACCTTCACAAGTGCCGTCTCAGTGCTATGATGGGGTCTAAAACCAGACTGAAGCATTTCGTATACATTGTTTGTCTTCAGGAAGGCAGTGAGTTGCTGCGCAACAGCCTTCTCTAAAATCTTTGAGAGTATTCCATACATAGTGGTCTATTAGTTATTCCATACATAGTTGTTTATTAGTTATTCCATACATAGATAGTGGTCTCTTACTTATTCCATACATAGTGGTCTGTTGGTTATTCCATACATAGTGGTCTATTAGTTATTCCATATATAGTGGTCTATTAGTTATTCCATACATAGTGGTATATTAGTTATTCCATACATAGATAGTGGCCTATTAGTTATTCCATACATAGATAGTGGTCTATTATAGTTATTCCATACATAGATAGTGGTATATTAGTTATTCCATACATAGTGGTCTATAGGTTATTCCATACATAGTGGTCTATAGGTTATTCCATACATAGTGGTCTATTAGTTATTCCATACATAGTGGTCTATTAGTTATTCCATACATAGTGGTCTATTAGTTATTCCATACATAGATAGTGGTCTATTAGTTATTCCATACATAGATAGTGGTCTATTATAGTTATTCCATACATAGATAGTGGTCTATTATAGTTATTCCATACATAGATAGTGGTCTATTATAGTTATTCCATACATAGATAGTGGTCTATTAGTTATTCCATACATAGATAGTGGTCTATTATAGTTATTCCATACATAGATAGTGGTCTATTATAGTTATTCCATACATAGATAGCGGTCTATTAGTTATTCCATACATAGATAGCGGTCTATTAGTTATTCCATACATAGATAGCGGTCTATTAGTTATTCCATACATAGATAGCGGTCTATTAGTTATTCCATACATAGATAGCGGTCTATTAGTTATTCCATACATAGATAGCGGTCTATTAGTTATTCCATACATAGATAGTGGTCTATTATAGTTATTCCATACATAGATAGTGGTCTATTATAGTTATTCCATACATAGATAGTGGTCTATTATAGTTATTCCATACATAGATAGTGGTCTATTAGTTATTCCATACATAGATAGTGGTCTATTAGTTATTCCATACATAGATAGTAGTCTATTATAGTTATTCCATACATAGATAGTGGTCTATTAGTTATTCCATACATAGATAGTGGTCTATTAGTTATTCCATACATAGATAGCGGTCTATTATAGTTATTCCATACATAGATAGTGGTCTATTATAGTTATTACATACATAGATAGTGGTCTATTATAGTTATTCCATACATAGATAGTGGTCTATTATAGTTATTCCATACATAGATAGTGGTCTATTAGTTATTCCATACATAGATAGTGGTCTATTAGTTATTCCATACATAGATAGTGGTCTATTGTCATGTTTTGTCATATATTGTCTTGTCATTATGCTTTCCCTTCTGTTCGTTTCCCCCTGCTGGTCTTATTAGGTTCGTTCCCTTTTTCTATCCCTCTCTCTCCCCCTCCCTCTCTCTCCTCTCTCTATCGTTCCGTTCCTGCTCCCAGCTGTTCCTCATTCTCCTAACTCACTCATTTAGTCTTTTTACACCTGTTCCCTATTTTGTCTTCTGATTAGAGTCCCTATTTCTTCCCTTGTTTTCCGTTCCTGTCCTGTCGGATCCTTGTCTATTGTTCACCGTGCTGTGTCTGTGTATCGCCCTGTCGTGTCGTGTTTCCCTCAGATGCTGCGTGGTGAGCAGGTGTCCGAGTCTGCTAAGTTCAAGTGCCTTCCCGAGGCAACCTGCAGTTCAAGATCAAGTCTCCAGTCGGTTCTCGTCATTACGAGTGGAAATTGTTTTATTTGATTGTATTTTTACTTTACTGGATTAAAGACTCTGTTTTCGCCAAGTCGCTTTTGGGTCCTCATTCACCTGCATAACAGAAGGATCCGACCAAGAATGGACCCAGCGACTATGGATTCTCTCTACTCTACTCTCGAGTTCCAGGGAGCGATGCTCGGCAGACACGAGCAGGAATTGTCTGCTGCTCGGCATGCCGTTGAGACCCTGGCCGCTCAGGTCTCCGACCTCTCAGGACAGTATCAGAGTCTTCGTCTCGTGTCACCAGCTACTTCCGGTTCTTCCGAGCCTCCGGAACCTAGGGTTAATAACCCACCATGTTATTCTGGGCAGCCCACTGAGTGCCGCTCCTTTCTCACCCAGTGTGATATCGTGTTCTCTCTCCAACCCAACACATACTCAAGAGAGAGAGCTCGGATTGCCTACGTCATATCACTCCTTACTGGTCGGGCTCGGCAGTGGGGCACAGCTATCTGGGAGGCAAGCGCTGAGTGTACTAACAATTATCTGAACTTTAAAGAGGAGATGATAAGGGTTTTTGATCGCTCAGTTTTTGGGAAAGAAGCTTCCTGGTCCCTGTCTTCCCTATGTCAAGGTAATCGATCCATAACGGATTACTCTATAGAGTTTCGCACTCTTGCTGCCTCCAGTAACTGGAACGAGCAGGCGTTGCTCGCTCGTTTTCTGGAGGGACTCCACGCTAAGGTTAAGGATGAGATTCTCTCTCGGGAGGTTCCATCCAGCGTGGATTCTTTGATTGAACTCGCTATTCGCATTGAACGACGGGTAGATCTTCGTCACCGAGCTCATAGAAGAGAGCTCGCGTTAACTGTGTCTCCCTCTCTCCGACACTACCGTCTTTCCCCACTGACTCAGGTGTTGAGCCCATGCAGCTGGGGGTATTCGCATCTCGACTAAGGAGAGGGAACGGAGAATCACCAACCGCCTCTGTCTCTATTGCGGTTCCGCTGGTCATTTTGTCATTTCATGTCCAGTTAAAGGCCAGAGCTCATCAGTAAGCGGAGGGCGACTGATAAGCGCTACTAGACGGTCCTCTCCGTCAAGTACATGTACTACTTTACCGGTCCATCTACGCTGGACCGGATCGGCAGCTTCCTGCAGTGCATTAATAGACTCTGGGGCAGAGGGCTGTTTTATGGACGAAGCCTGGGCGCGGGAACATGACATTCCTCTCAGACAGTTAGGGAGCCCACGGTCATGTTTGCCTTGGATGGTAGTCCTCTCCCCAGTATATTATATGAAACACTACCTTTAACCCTCACTGTATCTGGTAACCATAGTGAGACCATTTCTTTTTTGATTTTTTGTTCACCTTTTACACCTGTTGTTTTGGGTCATCCCTGGCTAGTGTGTCATAATCCTTCTTTTGATTGGTCTAGTAATTCTATCCTTTCCTGGAACGTTTCTTGTCATGTGACGTGTTTAATGTCTGCTATTTCTCCTGTTTGTTCTGTCCCCTCTTCTCAGGAGGAACCTGGTGATTTGACAGGAGTGCCGGAGGAATATCATGGTCTGCGCACGGTCTTCAGTCGGTCCAGAACCAACTCCCTTCCTCCTCACCGGTCGTATGATTGTTGTTCTGATCTCTTTAAGAAGCGTTTTGCATCCGCTCCTATCCTTGTTGCACCTGACGTCACTAAACAGTTTATTGTTGAGGTTGACGCGTCGGGGGTGGGCGTGGGAGCCATTCTGTCCCAGCGCTCCGATACTGACGATGGGGTCCACCCTTGTGCGTATTTTTCTCATCGCCTGTCACCGTCGGAACGTAACTATGATGTGGCTAACCGCGAACTGCTCGCCATCCGTTTAGCCCTAGGCAAATGGCGACAGTGGTTGGAGGGGCGACCGTTCCTTTTGTCGTTTGGACTGACCAAAAGAACCTTGAGTACATCCGTTCTGCCAAACGACTGAATGCGCGTCATGCTCGTTGGGCGTTGTTTTTCGCTCGTTTCGAGTTCGTTATTTCTTATTGCCCGGGTACTAAGAACACCAAGCCTCATGCTTTATCCCGTCTCTTTAGTTCTGCTGTGGCTTCTACCGATCCCGAGGGGATCCTTCCTGTTGGGCGTGTTGTCGGGTTGACAGTCTGGGGAATTGAAAGACAGGTTAAGCAAGCACTCACGCACACTGCGTCGCCGCCGCGCTTGTCCTAGTAACCTTCTTTTCGTTCCTGTTTCTACTCGTCTGGCTGTTCTTCAGTGGGCTCACTCTGCCAAGTTAGCTGGCCATCCCGGCGTTCGGGGTACGCTTGCTTCTATTCGCCAGCGGTTTTGGTGGCCTACTCAGGAGCGTGACACGCGCCGTTTCGTGGCTGCGTGTTCAGACTGCGCGCAGAAGAAGTCTGGTAATTTTTTTTTCTGCTTCTGCTCCTGGTCTTGCTGGGTCTCAGTCTGTTCCCTGCCACCGCATCTCTCCTGTTCTTGTTCCTGCCCTTGCTGTGTCTCAGTCTGTCCCTAGTTGTTACTCTCCTGGCCTGTTTGGTTCTGTTTGCTCTTAAGCTTTCAGTTCTCTACCTGTGTCTCATTTTTTTTAGAGTAGTACCCTAGTTTCCCTTTTTATCGTTTTCCGTTACGGTCCTGAGGAGAGGAGTTGGGTTCTTTCTCGGGACGTGCTGGACCGTTTGTGATCTATGATTTCCTCCGTTGCCGCCAGTGTTCCTCCTCGAGAGCGCCAGGAGGCGCTCGGTGAGTGGGGGGGTACTGTCATGTTTTGTCATATATTGTCTTGTCATTATGCTTTCCCTTCTGTTCGTTTCCCCCTGCTGGTCTTATTAGGTTCGTTCCCTTTTTCTATCCCTCTCTCTCCCCCTCCCTCTCTCTCCTCTCTCTATCGTTCCGTTCCTGCTCCCAGCTGTTCCTCATTCTCCTAACTCACTCATTTAGTCTTTTTACACCTGTTCCCTATTTTGTCTTCTGATTAGAGTCCCTATTTCTTCCCTTGTTTTCCGTTCCTGTCCTGTCGGATCCTTGTCTATTGTTCACCGTGCTGTGTCTGTGTATCGCCCTGTCGTGTCGTGTTTCCCTCAGATGCTGCGTGGTGAGCAGGTGTCTGAGTCTGCTAAGTTCAAGTGCCTTCCCGAGGCAACCTGCAGTTCAAGATCAAGTCTCCAGTCGGTTCTCGTCATTACGAGTGGAAATTGTTTTATTTGATTGTATTTTTACTTTACTGGATTAAAGACTCTGTTTTCGCCAAGTCGCTTTTGGGTCCTCATTCACCTGCATAACATCTATTAGTTATTCCATACATAGATAGTGGGCTATTAGTTATTCCATACATAGATAGTGGTCTATTATAGTTATTCCATACAGTGTATTTGGAAAGTATTCTGACCCCCTGACTTTTTCTACATTTAGTTACGGCCTTATTCTGAAATAATTTTTTAAATTCACTCATCTACACAAAATTCCCCGTCATGAAAAAGCGAAAAGCATGTTATTTTTTTTTACAAACTTAATACAAAAAAACATTATTTCCCTATGTATTCAGACCCTTTGTTATGAGACTTGAAGTTGAGCTCAGGGGCATCCGGTTTCCATTGATCATCCTTGAGATGTTTCTACAACTTGATTGGAGTCCACTTGTGGTAAATTCATTTGATTGGACATGATTTGGAAAGAGACACACACCTGACTATAGAAGGTCCCACAGTTCACAGTGCATGTCATGGCAAAAACCAAGCCATGAGGTTGAAGGAATTGTTCGTAGAGCTCCGAGACAGGATTGTGTCAAAGCACAGATCTGGGGAAGGTTTCAAAAACATTTCTGCAGCATTGAAGGTCCACAAAAAAACATTTTTACATTTAAGTCATTTAGCAGACGCTCTTATCCAGAGCGACTTACAAATTGGTGCATTCACCTTATGACATCCAGTAGAACAGTCACTTTACAATAGTGCATCTAAATCTTAAAGGGGGGGGGGTGAGAAGGATTACTTATCCTATCCTAGGTATTCCTTAAAGAGGTGGGGTTTCAGGTGTCTCCGGAAGGTGGTGATTGACTCCGCTGTCCTGGCGTCGTGAGGGAGTTTGTTCCACCATTGGGGGGCCAGAGCAGCGAACAGTTTTGACTGGGCTGAGCGGGAACTGTACTTCCTCAGTGGTAGGGAGGCGAGCAGGCCAGAGGTGGATGAACGCAGTGCCCTTGTTTGGGTGTAGGGCCTGATCAGAGCCTGGAGGTACTGAGGTGCCGTTCCCCTCACAGCTCCGTAGGCAAACACCATGGTCTTGTAGCGGATGCGAGCTTCAACTGGAAGCCAGTGGAGAGAGCGGAGGAGCGGGGTGACGTGAGAGAACTTGGGAAGGTTGAACACCAGACGGGCTGCGGCGTTCTGGATGAGTTGTAGGGGTTTAATGGCACAGGCAGGGAGCCCAGCCAACAGCGAGTTGCAGTAATCCAGACGGGAGATGACAAGTGCCTGGATTAGGACCTGCGCCTCTTCCTGTGTGAGGCAGGGTCGTACTCTGCGGATGTTGTAGAGCATGAACCTACAGGAACAGTGGTCTCCATCATTCTTAAATGAAAGATTCAGGCCTTTATGGTGCCGACAGATGGTTGTCTCGCTTAGAGTCCTTAGGAAACTATGCAGTATTTTCTTTTTTTAAATATATTATTTCTTACATTGTTACCCCAGGAAATCTTAAGTCTTATTACATACAGCCGGGAAGAACTATTGGATATAAGAGCGACGCCAATTTACCAACATTATGACCAAGAATACAACTTTTCCGAAACGGTTCCTCTGTTTGGACCACCACCCAGGACAAGTTATAGATATTCCATACATAGATAGTGGTCTATTATAGTTATTCCATACATAGATAGTGGTTAGGGTTAGGGTTAGGGTTAGGGTTAGGGTTAGGGTTAGGGTTAGGGTTAGGGTTAGGGTTAGGGGTTAGGGTTAGGGTTAGGGTTAGGGTTAGGGTTAGGTGCAGCAAACAAAGAGACACGGACGAAGGCAGGAGAGAGAAGCTATGAGTACCAGACCAAGACGCGACTGTGGACTTTGTTGTAAACAGAATATAGTGCGGCTAGATCGACATTTGAAGTCTGTACATGCACTTAAGTTTGGTACTATGGATTGGACGAATGCTATGCAATTTAGCCGGATTTCTACTGAGAGACAGCAGGCCGAATCAGTGCTTCAACCGCGGCCGGAGGACCCAGTGATTTTGCAGTGTTTGTCCGTGGAACAGCAGCTGGTGGACGAGTGTGATCAGACGGCATGTTCTTCGACGGTGGTGCAGCCAACCAGTCAAGTGGATATTGAACTGTGCTCGGAACCGAGGGAGCAAGGCTGCGTCGTGGCGACTTTCACTGATAGCGAGAGTGATGAAGACGGCGGTGTGCCGTCCCGAATTCAGGTTTGGAGTAATGCCATTTTGAACGAGTATGAAAACTATATTGTGGGTGTACAACCTTCAGTTAAACGAATTGACAATAGTCGCACCAGTATGTCCCGAGTACGGCAATTCCTCCACATTATGTCGGAGGGCAAGTCCGATGAAGGACTGTGTTTTCTGGATAACTACAGACGTGTGTCTGATTGGTATGCTCAATGTGACAGCCGTGGTTTGGCACCATCCACGTTAAAAATGTACCGAACCGATGTTAGAAGTTTCCTCAATTATCTTATTCAGTTCCGGCCAGATGGTATGCAAGCTAAGGTCGCTGCAATTCGAAAGATGTTACTCTGCTTGGCGAAGATGGACAGGGACTCACGGCAGAGCCAGGCAACGTATAGGTCAAAATTCCGCCAACGCTGCAGGGACGAGGTGCTCAGCGCTGCGGAGTTAAAACGCTTTGTTGAGCTAAGCAATCAAGCCATTCCTTCAGTTCTAAGTAGGCTGGAGGAACGTGCCACATGCTCTGACAGGCGTAGGTTTGCAGCTCTCATGGCCAGCCGGTTGGCAATATTTAATGGCACTCGACGATCCCCAGTCACACTATTTAGTGTGAGTGATTTCAGTGAAGTAACCCCGGAAGGTGGGGGTTATCAGATGTGTGTAGCTTCCCACAAAACTAACTATAGCTTCGGGAGTGCCGAATTGTTCTATGTCAGGAGGAATACACTTGGCTTCAACGATTCCATCAAATCAGGCCTCATCTGAGTGGAATGACCTCAGACACAGAACTGTTCTTTTTCACATCCTGTGGTCAACCCTACACTAATCTGTGTGAGTATGTGGGGAAAATCTTTGCAGAGTTTGGCATTGGAAGGAAAGTGACCTTCGGTACAATTCGACGCAGTGTTGCCACGTTGAACTTTAACCAAGGCTCAGTTACAGACCGGGAACTGTTGCTGACCATATGTGTCACTCTCTGGAAACGCAGTCACGTTACTACCGGTACCATAATTTGCCCCAAAATGCCAGCCGGGCCCGGACACTGATTGAGGGTCAAATAAATCCATGATTAACTGATTAAATAAAGCATATTTGTTTGAAATTCACCCTTGTATTTGTGTCATTATGCATTAAAATGATTAAAAATGTGTTTCATTTTGGGTTACCAGGTGCCTATTTTCAATCACCAGTTGCACATAAAACATAGATTTATTTTAGAAAAGTTTGGACTTAGTAAATTTTCCAACATCTTTTAGATTCATCCATATAATCATAGTAATATTACTTCCCAGAATGAATCTGTACTAATTTTTAAAATTCACTAGATGTCGCCAACTGTACCATCTATCAGTCTCCAAAGTGGGCATTAATATGAGAATGACCGGTAAGTGCATTTAGGAGAGTATTTTAATTTTCGGGTTCCCAGGTGCACGTTTTCAATCACCAGGTACACGGATGTATAGGGTGGTCCCCATGGATAAAGGTCCGTGTTAGGGTGCTCCATAGCGGGCATGAATTTGTGGAACACCGCTAATGTAATTTTGGGTTCCCAGGTGCACGGCTATTTATTTTTCCGGCCCAGTCATTTATTTCAAAAAGACATTAACCATACTTCCCGAAGGGCTAGAGGTCCCATATTTCGTGTCATACCCTCTCTCTCAATGGGCAACAAGTAGAGCATGTAAAAAACAAAATGCCCTGGTAGGAACCTATGTTTCCAGTAACATGCACTTTTTTGGCCCAAAATCGGTCATTTTCAGAAAATGATTAAAAATACTTCCCGAGGGGCTAGAGGTCCCAAATTTCGTGTCATACCCTCTCTCTCAATGGGCAACAAGTAGAGCATGTACAAAACAAAATGCCCTGGTAGGAACCTATGTTTCCAGCAACATGCACTTGTGTAGCCCAAACTATAAACACAATTTTCTATTAAAAGTTTCTATACAAAAACGGTTTTAATGACATGAAAATGTCCGTCTATGTATGCCCTTTCGTTTAAAAAAAACCCCATCCAGATTGGACATTTACTATTTGATTTATTCACGTTTTGGTGTTTTTAGGATATAGCCCAAGATTGCGGCATAATAAAGTGTCCATAAAGCACTCAGGGAGGGCCCCCACGGCTAGAGGGCCGTAGTAGGGTGCTCCTATAGCGGGCATGCATGTCAGGAACACCTGTAGGTGCATTTAGGACCATATTTTAATTTTCGGGTTCCCAGGTGCACGTTTTCAATCACCAGGTACACGGATGTATAGGGTGGTCCCCCATGGATAAAGGTCCGTGTTAGGGTGCTCCATACCGGGCATGAATTTGTGGAACACCGCTAATGTAATTTTGGGTTCCCAGGTGCACGTTTTCAATCACCAGGTACACGGATGTATAGGGTGGTCCCCCATGGATAAAGGTCCGTGTTAGGGTGCTCCATAGCGGGCATGAATTTGTGGAACACTGGGTAGTAAAAATAAATAAACCTTCCATAAATCACTCAGGGAGGGCCC